>NC_030429.2:26227585-26367585 GCF_001660625.3 Ictalurus punctatus | reverse complement strand
TGGAAGATAACAAAGCCTTACAGCATTACTGTTACAAAGCGCTGACACTGGAGACTCCTTCCATCAACGTTACATAAATATCTCCTTACAGAAAACTTCACGTCCTGATGCTTCAGCCCGTGTCATTAAAAAAAAGTTCTATTAGTAAAACTACACGACACGAGCGGAGGTGTTCTTCTCTCAGCAAAAACAGCATCACCATCAGAACCTGGACAGTGATATAATATTCATGACCAAATGTTCTGCTAATGATCGCTCTCCAAATGATTAGCATTCTATCTCAGTGTTAGCATTCTCCCTTAGTGTTAGCATTCTATCTCAGTGTTAGCATTCTCCCTTAGTGTTAGCATTCTATCTCAGTGTTAGCATTCTCCCTTAGTGTTAGCATTCTCCCTTAGTGTTAGCATTCTATCTCAGTGTTAGCATGCTTTCTCAGTGTTAGCATTCTCGCTTAGTGTTAGCATTCTATCTCAGTGTTAGCATTCTATCTCAGTGTTAGCATTCTCCCTTAGTGTTAGCATTCTTTCTCAGTGTTAGCATTCTCCCTTAGTGTTAGCATTCTATCTCAGTGTTAGCATGCTTTCTCAGTGTTAGCATTCTCGCTTAGTGTTAGCATTCTATCTCAGTGTTAGCATTCTCCCTTAGTGTTAGCATTCTATCTCAGTGTTAGCATTCTATCTCAGTGTTAGCATTCTATCTCAGTGTTAGCATTCTCCCTTAGTGTTAGCATTCCATCTCAGTGTTAGCATTCTCCCTTAGTGTTAGCATTCTATCTGAGTGTTAGCATTCTATCTCAGTGTTAGCATTCTATCTCAGTGTTAGCATTCTATCTCAGTGTTAGCATTCTGTGTTAGCAAACAGTCGCTGCTTAAAAAAAATACAATAGAAACCCTGATAGAATTTATAATGGTTTTAATGGATTTGAATGTAAACTGTAATGGTCCCTGTGGGTCTCTGCTGGTAATTTGTTGCCTTCTATTGGTGGCATTCCTATTGGATATCGCATCCCACTATGTAATGGAAACTGTTTGGTAATGGTTTTAATGGTCAACAGATGATGGTGTGTAATGGTTTTCATACTGGAAACCATTAGGATTTCTATGACAAGTTTATATATATATATATATATATATATATATATATATATATATATATATATATATATATATATTTTTTTTTTTTTTTTTTTTTTTCAGCGGGGGTCGATGTGGGGTAAAATGTCAATCTGTTGTGTCCGTGTGATGATTGTGATCTTCTGCGTCCTGGTATTTTGTCATACTTTGGCACTGAAGCCAGAACCAGGACTCCAGACTGGGGACGGTTTATTTCGTAAGGACTTCACTTTCTAACCTTCCGGATTCACGTGTGTCGTCTGAGCACCAAAGGATGAATTTCTCCAAGCCTGTCCTCACATACTGTAACAAATACTATAAACGGATAAAAAGTACAGCATGCCATTACTTTAATTAATGAAGGAATGTAATTGTAGGGGAACTCTCTGTGGAATAAGAGGAAGGGAAACACAGTGAGATGTGCTGTGACTCTACTTGTGTTTTTTTCGTGCTTTTTTTACTGTAGCGACCTGACACTGAGTGTTTCTCTCATTACTTATTGTGTAATCGATACACACAGTACAGGAAACTCCTGTTTGAGCTGGTACACTGCTGGAGATGATGATGTGATGGTGAGAACAGATGAGGATGAGGATGAGGATGTGTGGTGGATGAACAGGGCTGCTCTTCAGCACAACCTCTTCCTCCTGATAGACCTACAGTATCTCTTAATGAAAACCAGAAAACTAGACACGTGTGTGTGTGTGTGTGTGTGTGTGTGTGTGAGAAAGAGAGGGAGAGAAAAACAGAGTAAGATGACATCATCTCTACACTTTTCCTGATGGAAAAGTACTGATGTATGAAGCTGGGTATGAAGAGATGTGGACCTCTCTTTCTCTCCCGCTCTCTCTCCCTCTAGCTCTCTCTCTCTCTCTCACTCTCTCTCTCCCGCTCTCTCTCTTTCTCTCTCTCTCGCTCTCTCTATCTCTCTCTCTTTCTCTCTCTCTCTCTCTCTCTCTCTCTCTATGCGCATGCGCGGTAGAAGAGCGAGTGTGGCGTGTTGAGCGTGCGAGAGCAGTTGGCATTTTGCCAACTTTTTTCGGCATTTAATGCAATTTTTTCCGTTAAACATCTCGGATTAATTACTTTTTTTTGTGTGAACGAGTGTGAACGCGAGTAAGTGCATGTGTGTGTGTGTGTGTGTGTGTGTTGCGGTGGAGGAGCATGGTGGCTCTGAGCACATGGCTGTGTGAGAGTTTAACTCACCGGCACGGTGTGAGGGTGGCGTGCAGGGTGAGTGTGGAGGAGTGTGTGTTAGCGGTAGGACAAGTGGAGGGACATGAGAACATTGTCTCTGCCTCCCGCATGAACAGTGCGATCGTAGTGTTTGTGAACGACGTCGATAGAGCAAACAAGCTAGTCCAGAAAGGAATTGTACTTAACAATGAACTTACGATGGTCTCTTCCCTAAGTTCCCCATCCAAAAAGGTTATACTGTCTAATGTCCCTCCTTTTATCTCCGATGAGATCATATCCAAAGAACTGTCTAGATACGGGTGACTGGTCTACCCCGTAAAGAAAATCCCCCTTGGCTGTAAGTCCACACTGGTTCAACACTTGGTGTCTTTTAGAAGAATGGTTTTTAAGATTCTGAAGGATGGAGCAGAAGGATTAAACCTAGTGTTTAAATTCAGTGTAGAAGGTTATGACTACAGCATTTTTGTATCTTCGGATGCAGATATGAAATGTTTTAAATGTGGTAAAATAGGGCATCTTGTCTGGGCCTGTCCTGAGAGACAGAGCGACCCCGGTGTTTCTGAGCGGCCGGGACAGGACGTAGCTGGGCCTGCTGGAGACGTTCCCCCTGCGGCTGCAGCTCAGCCCGCTGCTGAAAGCCCCAGAGATGCTGCTGCACCAGAGCCCAGTGAGAGCGAACCCCAATCCCAGCCTGCAGCCCAGGAACCCACGAGGGCTGCACCAACCCCAGAGAAGCCCTGCTTGCCTGAACTGGGTATTGCTAGACAGTGTGACGGGAGGTGAGCTCCCATTGAGCTGCAGGAGAGCTGTCCTGACCCTCATGCCGAAAAATTGAGACCTGACACACTTGAAGAACTAGCACCCTGTCTCACTATTGTGCACTAACTACAAGCTGCTCTCAAAAGCATTAGCTTCAAGACTGACTAAGGTAATGGAGCAAATCACTCACCATGACCAGACGTACTGTGTGCCTGGCAGGTCTATATTTGATAATGTATATTTAATTCATGACATTTTGGACGTCTCCAGGCTATTGGGCTTAAAGACTGGTCTTATTTTTCTAGATCAGGAAAAGGATTTTGACCGGGTTGAACATGATTACTTGTGGAAGGTGCTGGAAACCTTTGTTTTCAACCCAGGTTTCATAGCCATGATCAAGACTTTGTACAGTGAAATTGAGAGTGTACTGAAGGTTAATGGTGGTTTGTGTGCCCCTTTTAGAGTCTACAGAGGTATTAGACAAGGCTGTTCTCCGTCAGGCATGCTGTACAGCCTAGCATTTGAACCTCTTTTATGTAAACTGAGAGATCAACTTTCTGGTTTTAAGATATCTCACTCCAGCGCTTCTCTTCGTCTCTCAGCATATGCAGATGACCTGGTTGTAACGCTGGGAGCACAGACTGATGTGAATATTTTAACTGATGTTTTTGAAAGATTTTGAGATTTTATCATCTGCCAAGGTCAACTGGGCCAAAAGTGAAGCTATTTTAGTTGGAGAGTGGGGTGGTGGGCAGCCCAAATTACCAGCTGGTTTGGTGTGGAAAAACGGTGGTTTTAAGTACTTGGGTGTTTATCTAGGCAGCACTGAGTTTTTAAATAAAAATTGGGAGGGTGTTTTTGAACAGGTGAAGGGCAGACTGAGCAGGTGGAAGTGGTTGGTCCCAAAAATGTCTTACAGGGGACGCACGCTGATTATCAACAACTTGGCAGCATCAACCCTGTGGCACAAGCTGGCATGTGTGGATCCACCACCAAACCTGCTCTCAAACATCCAGGCCGTGCTAGACTTCTTCTGGGACAGACTACACTGGATCCCTCAAAGTGTCCTTCATCTGCCGATAGAGGGGGGGCAGGGGCTGGTCCACGTAGCCAGCAGAACTGCAACGTTTAGACTTCAGTTCATCCAGAGACTCCTCACTGGACCCAGGAGTTTGGTATGGAGAGCAGCAGCCTATAGGCTGTTGCACACAGTAGGAGGACTGGGGTTGGACAGAACTTTGTTTTTAATGGACACAAGAACACTAGACTGGATTACCAGTTGTTTATCGTGAGCTTTTTAATATATGGAACCTTTTTTTTAAAAAAACAAACAAATCAAAGGGTGCAGAACACCACACTGGCTGCTGGAGGACCCCCTGGTTCATGGTGGGTGATTGGACATCTCTGGTGTGACTACTCCTTCATTATCTAGGGTTCTGGAATCCTCAGGGATTGTGACACTCCGGCAGCTGGTGAACATCACAGGTACGGACCTGTCATGGGCAGAGGACTTAGCAGCGAGCCTGGGACTACGGTCCCTACGCGTTGTGAATAAACTCCTACATCACTGGAGGCCCACCCTAAAGTCAGAGGAGAATGCTCAGCTGATGGACAACAAAGCAAGCAAGACTGTGCCTACAGAGGAAGAACGTTTTTCCCAGCTGGGCATCGCACCAGACCTAGACAGGTGTGGGGGCCGCCTCCTGGAGTTCAGAGGTGACATGAACATCGAGACAGTGTCCGGTAAGCTTCTGTACACAGCCTGTGTGAAAGTTTTTAAATAAGATTAAACTGAATGGGAGCGTGGACACCCCATGGCGAAGTGTACTGGGTTTTAATGATGATGTTAAACCAGAGTGGAGGGCGCTACACAAACCACCGTTAACCAAAAAATTTGCTGACCTCCAAAGGAGGATTTTACATGGAATTGTTTCTGTGAATTCTTTTATCTCTTATATCTTTTAAACCCTGAGGTCACAAAGGAATGTCCATTTTGTTCACAGAGAGAGTTTTTCATGCTTTTATACATTGCTCCAGGTTGCAGCCATTGTTTTTGTTTTAAAAAACAACTTGAGGTCATTTTATGTGGATTTTACTTTTCAGATTTTTATCTTTGGTTTTAAGTACGTCAGGAGAAACAGGTTCAAGTGTCAGCTGAGCAATTTTATCTTTGGCCAGGAAAAAAACCCAAAAAAAACCAAAGTGGCACAAAACACAGACTGCGATGCCATAAGAGTTCTCTCCAGACTGAGCAAATCACGAATTCTGATTGATTTGAACTTTTACAGAAGTATGGGGGACGTGGAGATGTTCAAGGCGGTGTGATGTTGTGAGGAGGCTCTGTGATCTGTAGTGGAGGGAGAAGTTTGTTTTACACCAGCATTAGGCTGATCATGTTCATAACAACCGTCCGTTGTTGCGTTGACTTATTTATTTATTTAATTTATTTAGGGGTTTTTTATGCTCCTTTAAATATTTATTTATTTATATATTGAGTCACCTCGACTTTAATGTGTATAGTGTGACTTTTGCTAATTAAAGGATTGTAAGGTCTAAAAGTCTCTCTCTCTCTCTCTCGCTCTTGCTCTCGCTCGCTCGCTCGCTCTCTCTCCTCTCTTCCCATCAAAGCATCAAAGCTCTCTGTGAGCTACGGTACAGTTCACTGCTTCATATTTCAGAAATATACACGTGAGTGTAACAGCGTGTATACACACACACACACACACACACTCACACACACACACACAGTCAGCACTTTTCCTCTGATTTCTGCTGTGCGTTGTCTCACAGTTATTATTTACGTGTACACAGTCTCGTGTCAGTTGCTAACATTGCTACCAAGAAAATCCTCTAAGGCAGAGAGAAAAAAAAACTTTGACCATAACGATGGTAAGATGTACAGTACACCAAGCAACAGCAAGAATACAGCAAGACAAAAGCACTACTTATAATAATAATAATGATTATTATTATTATTATAATTATTATTGTTGTTGTTGTTGTTGTTGTTGTTATTAATAATAATAATAACCCACCAATGAAACTATGACCCTGCCCACTTGTCTTTCTATTGGCTCCCAAGCCTGAGGTTCATGAATTCCCAGGTCAAAGTTCACCCAGATAAATTCAGCGAAAGTTACTGCTACCAGAAGATTCCGTCCTGCGTCCTTTCCCCTTCAGTGAAGCAACTTTTCCAGCTGGGGATTTTAGTTTTCGTCATTTTCTTTGCCTCCTGTATAACTGTAGCAACATGCTACGGCTTTACAGGAAATATTGGCACCTCTGTAACACTTACAAATCTGTCGCAGCGACTTCATTCGTATGAAAGGTTAAGGTCAGGGGCGGAGTTAGCGTTCACACTGATTCTTACGACTTCAGTTTGTTTGTCTTTTTTACTTTAAAATATGGCTTTGAACATATTTTGTACATTAAAATGTTTTTGATTGACATTAAAATGCGGTTTTAACATCATTAGTTATATTAAAATAGGTTTTTAACAATGTTTTACGTTAAGAAATGGTCGTTAATGTCAGGACTTCGAGATGAAGCCAGGTGCAGGTGCAGATTTACTTTACTGTACAGCATGAACGTGAAATGAACAAGGTACAAAGATAATCAACAGCAGAAGACAAACGCTCGAGCCTGAGTACTGTACAAGGCGTAACTTAAATACTAGCGCTCATTAATGTGAATCAGGTGCAACGCAGTCATGTGATGTGGGTGTCATGGTCAGGTGGTGTGCAGTGGCTGATGGGAGACATAGTCCGTAAACATGACCGTTAACATATTCCTTACTTTAAAATATGTTTTGACTTTAACACTGTTTTACACTTAAATGTCTTTTTTTTACCATTATAATATACGTAATATCTAGAGAAATGTTTACCAATTCGTTACGTTTAAAAAAAAATAAAAATTTTAAAGTGTTGAGCTAATTGCTCTCATAGTAGTGAATAGATCCAATTTGGAATTGTCTACGTTGCCATAGAAACAGCAAGTTTTCTAAAATGATGAGATCTGAATGCAGTCCCTCCAGCATCACAGAAATTAACGCAAAACAAAGCAAACTCCGCAATATTCTGAGGTTATTTCCCCAAACTTAGATTTTCCACGGATCTGGGCCGAGACGCGTCATGTGACGTCATCACGACGTGCACTCAGGCAAAGCCCTCTTCGATTCACGTGCTCTTTCGTACGATCGCGATCCCGCCGATTCAAGTAGTTTTCCGCAAAACAAACAAACAAAAAAACTCTGCAAGTTGCATCGCAAATGTTTGAAAAAACCCGCCACAAAATCAAGCATTTGATCCCAAAAATAGTCCTGCACGGACTGTGAATTGCTGTCTCGTAGTTGTCAGGTGGCGGATCGACAGGCGCAGGAGAAGTTTCTTTGAGAAATCTGAAAATGGAAAGCAAAGTTAAACGGGAAGAAGTCAGGCGAGCTAACAGACAGAGTTACTTGGGCAAGAGACAAAGACGTAAACACTACAGCACTGTGATATGAGGCTTAGCATAGACAGGTAGGTGGCACTGAGCGTAGACGTCACAGTGAGTGTGGGAACTGAAAGTCCTTCAGTGGCGTGGCTGTGATTGAGTCGAGGTGTGTGCGGTCAGAATGAGAACTATACACTATACAAAATGTATTACGAAAATAAAAAGCATATTATGTATACTATTTAACGCTAAACGTCTCTAGACCTCGGCTCTCTGTCGGCTCCTTTATCGGCTCGGCGCTTGGATTAGCTTCTGCTTCATTTGTGACTTTGATAAAAGCGTCTGGAGAAAGGCGAAATGTAAATGGTATGTGCGAGTGAGTCAGCAGAAGGCCAGTGAGGAAGCGGATAAAGCTGGGCGATTAGAGCAGCTCTCCGTGCTGGAAGTGCTCTGCGTGTCAGGTGAAAGATCTCTGCCAGGGTTTGTTCAGCCAGGAGCCTTTAACCAAGCTCGCAGAAGCTGATTGTGCTCTTTCACAGCTGCTAAGACAGCAATTTTGCCGTGCCGCAACAGCAGGAAGAGGAGGAGGAGGAGGAGCGCTACGGCGGCTTTGGGAAATCAGAAGGCGAAATCTATCCCGAGAGGAAAAAGACGCTGTTTTTTTTCCGCTTCAGTAGAACTTCAGAAGAACTCCGGGACCGGAGACAAGTTCATTAAAGGAAATGTGTGAGGTGAGGTGAGGTGAGGTGAGGTGGGGTGGGGTGTGTGTGCGGAACCTCAGAGAAGCCGTGACACTTTTCTCACTTACATCATATTTGTATTGAGATCTTGAGATAATACTTAGTTGTTGTTTTTTTTTGTAAACTCAAAATACATCTGTGTTAATTTCAGATAAAGAAATGTCCAAAAGAACCTCCTGCGAGTAGGCACGCTTCAGAGAAACTAGAGAGACTAGCTCCTGACCCACACAGGCTTTGCGACTGTTTTGCTACATCATTGCTGAATAATTTTAATTCATGAGTTTAGCAGCATGTAGATACTCCACTCCGATATCAGCAGGCACTATTACATGATTGTTGCCATGGTTACATCTCACACTGTGGCCTGTAAATGTTGTTAGTTTAAATGCAACTTGTATGTACTAAACTCATTGTAATGTTTCGGTGCCAGCCTGAGACGACTTTGTGACGTGGCGTGTCATCATCGTCCGGCCTTTATGAGACGTTCGGGTGGTATTAAGATGCCCAAAGTGTGCCAAGGAAATATTCGTGTAATAAATATTCCCAGCACAGTTACACTACCACCTTCACGACCACCAGCCTGAACTGTTGACATGAGGAAGGGGGTGTCCATGGATTCCTGCCGTTAGTGCCAAATTCTGATCCCACCATCTGCAGCAGAGATGCATCCGACCAGACCGTGTTTTCCAAACCTTCATCTGTCCGGTTTCTGTGCCCGCTGTAGCCTCAGGCTTCTGTTCTTGGCTGACAGGATGTCATCTTATGCTGTTGTAGCTAATCAGGCTTAAGCTCGGACATGTCGTGAGATGCTTTTCTGCTCAGCACGGTTGTACGGAGTGCTTATTTGAGCTTTTTTTGTGTGTGTGCATAAACTCTAGAGACTGTTGAAGACTGTTGTGTGAAGATCATCAGTTCCTGGAATGCTCCAATTGGCATCATGCCATGGTCAGTGAGATCACTGCTGTGAACATGAACTGAAGCTCTTGAGCTGTATCTGCATGAATTCATGCATTGTGCTGCTGCAACATGATTGGCTGATTGGATACCTGCATGAACGTGTAGCGGACGAGCGCACAGGCATGTAACAAAGCTTTAAAAACAAGTTTAGATAACCTGAATGACTATTCACGACCGTGAGAAAACAAATTGTTATTGAGACGCCAAGAAACTGATCTTGAAGCACCTCGGGATGCGTCCTGATGAGAATGATTTACTAGTGCAAAAAAAAATAAATGAAAGAATCCAGTCGCATTCTCTTCTTGTCATGTTTTTTTTATTCTTTTTCTTTCGCTCCACATGTTTTTCTCTTCACACCTGCAGAAAAAAGAGCAACGTCAAGAGACGATTTTTCACCAAGGTAAAAAGAAAGAAAGTCCAGAGGAGACGAACGAGTGCGCCGTTCGTCCTTCAGTCTGAGCGGCAGTATTTGTCAGGCGGGCTGTCGAGCGTGTCCGGTGTGAGTGTAGACGTGTGACACGGCTTTTGTTTACTCTGATTTGTGCGCTTTAACCCTGATCGGCGCTGTCAGGGGGCTTCGACACGGGAGGAAACGCTCTGCTCATTTTTCCTCCTCTCTCTTCTGCCCTCTGATGTTTTTCCATCAAGCTGACGAAGGAAAACCAGATACAGAAATGAATTTCACCGTCGAAGAGTATCAAAACAGGTGGATTTCATTTTTATTATTGCTAAAACGTTCATACGAGGCACCTGAAGTATTTTAGCCTTTTGAAGTATAAATATCGCCTTTTCTTTTTTGTTGAGAAGTTCTCGAAAAAGTGCTCACATTAAAGAACGGTACTTGACTTTATATCACCGACTTGAATGAGGAAATAATTCCTGGAGGCTGGGGAATATAAGTAGGATATATTTAATTCAGCCTGGCTGGGAAGTGAGGCATTGTTCAGTTAATGTCAGCTCTTTTATTATCCGTGGAAAGAAGAAAAATAAGGCGTTAAAAAAATTAGTGTAATTTCATTTTAGGGCTGTGAGAGAGAAATAAAATGGTCCTGGCATCCCCGATAGACTGAATATATCGGAGACTCCAACCAGCACCGTAAACCATCCATCTACTTCCCATACTGCTTCTCCTACACAGGGTTTGGAATATTCTGGAAAAGGAAGTTGAAAGTGGTGATCTGCACGGGATTGATGTTGTTAGTGGTTAGCACGTTGGCCTCACACCTCCAGGGTCGGGGGTTCGATTCCCACCGTGTTCCTGTGTGTGTGTGCATGTTCTCCCCGTGCTGCGGGGGTTTCCTCCGGGTACTCCGCTTTCCTCCCCCAGTCCAAACACATGCATGGTAGGCTGATTGGCGTGTCTGAAGTGTCTGTAGTGTATGAACGGGTGTATGAGTGTGTATGTGATTGTGCCCTGTGATGGACTGGCACCCTGTCCAGGGTGTACCCCGCCTTGTACCCCATGCTCCCTGGGATAGGCTCCAGGTTTCCCCGTGACCCTGAAAAAGGATAAAGCGGTATAGAAGATGGATGGAAGTTTGCATCAAGTAAACATCATCAACATCTTTAAAGAACCGTCGTGAAAGGAGAAGAACGTTCTAGAAACTTACCGAAAATCACACCTTCGCATGAAGCACCACACTGATGTGATGTGCAAGTGTAAGAGTGGTATATTTAACAGAAATACGCACCGTTATAGGAACGTAATCAACAACATGCTGGTGTGATGAAGTGTAGTAACTGATAATTATCATTTTTAAGGATTAAAGAACAGTTTGTCATGTTGAGCATTATAACTAGCCAAGCTGGTAGTTTAGCTCAGTTACACGAGTGAGATGGCAGAGTATCATTTTAAAGTAGCTTGTAAGTCATGATATGTACTCAATCTCCACAACCTTGTCTGATATATCAGGAGATTTTGCCTCTAAGGGTCTCAAGTTCGGGTGACTTGTTTTTGAGTTACTAAGGTTTGGATTAGAGGCGTTCTTTTCATGTGAATGGTAAATGGTCTGCACTCATTTAGCACCTTTTAACCTTAATGGTTCTACAAAGTGCTTCACACCGTTTCCCATTTCCCACTGTTTCACACACATGCAAGGCGCTGGGGTTTAGTGTCTTGCCCAAGGACATTTGCGCAAGACAGGCATCATGTGGTGTCATGTGGAGTCATGTGGTATCATGTGGTGTCACGTGATCGAACCACCAACCCTGTGATCGGTGGACAACCCACTCTACCACCTGAGCCACAGCCGCCCAGAGAGCAGGGGCTTCGTGTGACCAGTCAAACACGCTAACAATTATAAGAGCTCAATAATAATAATAATAATAATATAATATATTTGACAGTTGCGATTTATTAAACTAAACTAATGAAATTTTAAAAATCGCAACCCCCTGGCTATGCGTAACAGGCCTCATTTTGAGAATCCCTGCATTTGAGTTTGTATTTGTTGTCAGTTAACTAGGCTCAAGGTTTCTGCTTGCGGAGATTCTCCTGAGAAAACCTGAAAACCTGGATTAGATATGTAATGTGTATGTTCTGCATTTATGGAATTTTAGTCTAGGTGAAGGTCAAACTGCCTGGTTTCATTCTGCCACCATTATTTGACTGAGGCAACCAGTAACCCTTGCATTTTTATGAAGCTGGAGGAAACAACAAGTAAGAGCCGGTGTCTCAGCACTGTACTCTTTCAGAGCTGATTCTAATGGAGCTCCATAGTGCTTGACCCTTGACACAACTATCTGTCGCTTGGCCCAGATTCGTGAGGCTGAATACGATCACTATATTTTTCTATCAAAGAGCTTAAATGGTGCTATATTGTATGTAGAGAAGCAACCTTTAAAGGTTTTGTGTAAAACCATGCAACAAAAGGCTTTTCTTTCAGAAATTTTTTTTCTCTAAAAACTAGCCTGGTTAGAAAGCTGTTCTTCATGTGAAAACCCATTTAGCTGGTAGGACACTTTGACATGTGGGCTTGAAACTTTAAATTCATGTCGGGTTCCTGCTGGCATCCTCTCAAACGTGCGTCTTGTTTCGGCGAACCTGTTCTTGGCAGGTTATGTGAAGTGCTCGAGTCGGTTCCTCTTTCCTCCGGCTCTCTCAGGAGCGGGAAGTGAAATTAGAGAACTTAATGGACCATCTCACCCCAGCCTCCTCCCCCCACCCCCGTGTCCAAACTACATTCTCTTACATCTGACCAGCTTTATGAATTTTAAATGCTCCGGTCCAAATCCTGGAGCCCATCTTCCCCTAAGTGATGTTATCAGACACTGGCACGCGCACTCAGGACGGAATTCCCTGCGGATTTCCGATGCGCCGCTGCATGCGTTTCCGAGCTGTAAATATGGCTTTAATGTTTTGTGACTACAGGACAGTAATGTGTCTCCTCTACAAACCCATCAAGCATGAGCTCTGCTGGCTGTGGGACGCCTCCAACACAGATGTTTGCGAGATTGCTAATAGTTAGCATCAGCATCCCTCCAGGATGGCGGCTCACTCGGCTAGCTGAGAACACTGTAAACACGCTGGAGGCTTGCGCGCTACTTCAGCAGATGTGTTTGTAGCCATTTATCATTGTTTATTGTGGTTTTATTTATATATATATATATATTCTGCTTCCCTCTGGAATTACTTCCATTAACACTCTTTGTTTGAAGAATATGTGTTGATTTTTCTACCAGCTCCAAAGAGGCAGAACTATGTTGGTGCTATCTTTTGAAGGATTTCTGAAGTTCATTTTTTTGCCCCTTTCTTCTGACTGCTTTGAGGTGGGCGGGGCTATTGGAACTATGATTTCACTCCATCTACAAATCAGCATTAGCAATATCACATGATGACTTCGTTCACTCAGCCTCTCGTGTCGTCTGAAGGAGGTTTTCCTCGCACCTGCCGTGTCTGGCTTGATCATTATGGATCTACATTTACATCTTGATTTCTGTAAAGCTGCATCATTGTTATGTCTACAAACAAAGCGATCAGGAGTTTTAATTGCGAAGTGAAATGTTCAGTTATAATTAACCAGCTAACTTTTAGACGTGTATACAGATACGGCCTGCATGGTCATCTAACCTAATGACTGAGAACCACTTGCATGGCGACACCCCCTTCAACAAGAGCTTACAATAAAGGGGTCTGGGTTAAAATGAGTGCGCGTGGGATTGTTAGTGTTGATCAGAATCACTACAGACGTCTTCCAGCAAGATTACGTAACACACACACACGTCAGGAAATATTATCCCGTCCCAACAGTGCATTAGATGGACTATATTCTTGTACCGGAAAATAGTTAGAGAGACACTTTCTGGAAATGCAGCTGACATCATGATGTTTTTATATCCTTCTTTATTATTATCATTTTTTTTTACAATAAATTCCCAACAGAATGCGGTAAAATTAGTTTCACAAGGAGAAGACAGTCAGTCGTAGCTCTAGTTAGCTACCGTAGCTAGTTTTGGTCTTTTGCTTTAAGCAGGGGGTACGGCGTTGCCTTGCATCCCTCCTCTAATTAAACCCCGCCGAATGCACTGATGAGAGGATACGAGCATGAAGAATGAGATATTGGTGTGAACGGATGGATTCGAAAGCCCACTGTGACTGCAGAATGTCAGACCACGACATCTTTGTTCCAGATTCTGGAATGCTCTGGTGGAAAGAACGAGGCATCGGGATGTACGAGAGCAGTGTGTTCGTGTACAGTAGGTCAGGAGCGGAGACGGGTGTTTGATTTCATCCCTGCTGGCGCAGGAATCGTTACACGAGCCGTCCTTCACTGCTGGAACCTGAAATGAGACGAGCAGTGAAGCGTGGAGCTGGGACGCTCGCTTTAACTAGAACACAAAGACATAGAGACAGACACAATGACGGGGAAAGAGAGAGAGAGAGAGAGAGAGAGAGAACAACGGTGTCTTTTATCTTTTAGGAACAGCACGTGGTTTTGAGTAAATGATAATCGTGTTGTTTGGAGAGGAACTCATGAGGTAGCGACTGAAGTTTAGGAGATGTTCTGGCTTTACTACTAGAGACAGTGAAAAGACCAAATCAAAGCCTCTGATCTAGACAGGACTCTGATATGAGGACTGTTATAAACAGTTTATAACATGAACAGAGGGCAAGTGAGAACAGGAACAGAACATTCTACTACGTTAAGTGTAAATATGTCAGTCAGTCTTTCATAATTTTGACAAATTGCTGTGGTATAAGAGGAATAAAACACCTCTGGGCATGTGATTATAGGAAATAATGGAAACCCCCTGGAAATGATTGTTAATGTACAGTATATTGATGATATAATGAGAGTTTGAATTGGGTTGCTGTATAATGGAAAGCGACTGGGCTGGATCAGTGGGACAGGATGTGAACTACACGGTGGGGTTTGAAAGACGGAAGCTTCGAGACGACCCACGGCTCACGTTTCCTCGATCGCTCACTGACAGACTCGTTCTGTCTCCGCTGCCAGAAATAACCCTGAGCGATACCTATAAGATGCAATTAGAAGCGCGTCCAATTAAATTACAGCGTGGCCGGGAGAGCTTATTTCACAGCTGAGCGAGCAGCTAAAACAGAGTCAGCGTGACTGACACCTGGCGAACGCACAGAGCCGTTATTTCAGCTCATCTAGCGGCCAAACACGCGCTGATCTACATCCATTGTCTGGTAATTGTGTTCACAGACTTACTGTCTGATTCCTGTTTCTGACTGATGAACTGACTCACCCTCCTGTCTCTGTCTCTCTCTATTTCTGTCCTTCTCCATTTCAGAAATCGAAAAGATTCAGAAAGGCGGAGAGAAAGAGGACGAGAAGTTCATAGACGTCGTAATAAACAAGAACATGAAACTGGGTCAGAAAGTTCTGATTCCTGTCAAACAGTTTCCCAAAGTGAGTACTACTGAGTCCTGATTTATTCATTTATGCAGTCAAATAAACAAATAAATCAATAGCACTTTATGGAGATGCTTATATTATTATTATTATTATTATTATTATTATTATTATTATTATTATTATTATTAGACCTATAGCTGTACTTTAGAAGTAATTCAGATGGTAAAATAGTTCATGGACAAATGGTGGTCCTGAACCACCCCATGACTTTTGAGACGTCGTGCAGGTTACACAGTGCTGAACTGGTGCTAATCATTTTCCCATGCTAATCGTTTTAAGTTAGCCAAACATTTTATGAATGTTATGGTTCTAAGACCTTCTGGTTCTAAGAAAATTCTATGAATGTTTTAGCTTAATGCATTCTTACGATTGACTTGGTGGTTGGCTCTGTGAGTCGGGAGTCATCTTTGAGTTGGCTCTTTGAGTCATCTTTGAGTTGGCTCTTTAAATTGTCGGAGTTATCGTTGAATTGGCTTTTTGAGTTGTCTCTTAGAGTCAGCTCTTTGACTTTGCGTGTACTGTTGACCTCAAGTCTACTCCTGTAGTCATTTTTGAGTTGGATTTTTGAGTCTGTAATATTTGAGTTGGATTTTATTCATATTCGAATCAGCTCTTTTAGTCATCTTTAAATTAGCTGTTTGAGGTTTTTTTCTTGGCACTCTGCGTTGTCTTTGAACCTTTGATTTGTCTCTTTGAGTCGTGTTTAAATTGGCTTTTTGAGTTGTCTCTGACCCAGAAAGTCTTTGACTCTTTGGGTGAACTAAAAGATCATGTGAGCCTTCTTTTATATTCTTTTTTTTTCTTCTTCTTTATTTATATGTAGGCAGTCTCAATACTCTCACAGAGTCATTTAATGAAAATGTTTCCACGGAAACCACTTTTCAACATATGAGCTGGCACTGAGCCGTTTCGTAACTGAAAGAGTCGACTCATCAGTGAGCTGAATCAAATGATCTGACTCACTGAAAACAGACAGAATTCCCATTACGATTCCCTACAACGTTACAGGAATGGCAAAAAGAACATTTCTGTGATGTTAGTGTGTGTGTGTGTGTGTGTGTGTGTGTGTGTGTGTCTAGAAACATTTCTGGAATATTCAAATCATTATTACATTATTTCAGAATATTGTATAAACGTTATTTTTGAAATGTTACAGCCTGGAATATTGCACAGATTGTTCTGAGAACATTTTCTCTTTGATAGCCGTGTGTGTTTGTGTGTGTGCGCGCGCACGTGTGTGTGTGCGCATGTGTGTGTGTGTGTGTGTGTGTTACTGCAGTATTCCCATCAGCCCCAGCGTCTCATCTCATTTGGCATCTCTGTGTTCTCCACACCGGCGCGTAATGAGATTCTTTGTTTGCTCGGGTCTCTAATCTGCGCATGTTGTCAGAGAGGGAACAGGAGAGAACGCCAGACCCCATAAACGAGCTTAAAGGAAAACACACACTAAAATAACCAAATAAGCAAAAGAAAGAACAGGTGCGACTGGCAGGGACTGTTCACCACGCGTAATTCTGTTTGTTCTTTACAACACTCACTTTATCGGTTCGTTTAAACACAAACACACACACACACACACACAGAGGGAGAGAGAGAGAGACAGAGCAGCGTTATATATTGTACGGTTCTAGATAGAATCTTCACGGGTTCTCCCAGAGAGACAACCAAAGAACCCTTAAAGGTTCTTAATTTGCTAAGACTGCATTAAATGAGACCATGTTTAAATAATTCCTTGCCTTTTATGTCATTTACAAACGCATTATTATACATAAAATAGCAACAATCAGTATGTGTTTATTTATTTATTTATTTATTTCGGTCGTTAGTTATTAAGTTTATTGAACGTAAACGTTTGTACACGCCGTCCATAGTATGCTGAGTGAAAAGAGGAAAATGTTACTAGGGAAGATATCACAAGGTCATTACAAGGTTATTAATGAATATCGAATGAATGCCTTTTATTGTCACTATACATATGTACAATGAAATTAAGAGCCACTCCTTTTTGTTCCGTGCAAACATGTACATTCAATACACAAGAAGAATAAACAGATAAATAAACAAGATAAATAAACAAAATAAATAAACAAGATATACAAGATATGCAAGATAGATATGCAAGATAGATATTGGGGTGGATGGGGGTACTATAAAATGCACAGTTTTGAGACACTATATACATATGCTGTGGACTCAGTACATGTGTTTGTTTATCATGGTAATAGCTTTCGGGAAGAAACTATTCTTAAATCTGCTAGTCCTTGTTTTGATGCACCTGTAACGTCCCCCTGAGGGCAACAGATCGAACAGATCAAAGCCAGGGTGAGAACTGTCCTTAATGATGGTTTTTCCTCTGCTGAGGCAACGGTAAGTGTAAATATCCATACGTTATTGGAAAGACAGTTGGGTTTAACTCACACCATGATATTACATCATAATAAATAATAGAATAATCTGTAAAACTGGACACTATAAACATCGTCAACATCACGCTGGTCTTTATCGTCATCGTTTTTTTTCTAAAGGGTGTGCAGACCTTTGCGATCCACTCTAGCTGCCATTTACAGGACGTCTCGCGGTGCATGCGCTCAGCTGGATCGCCGTTCCAGAGGTTTATCTCCTAGCTACATGTGTAGATTGTCTTCTCTGAGAAGAGACAGTTGTGTCAGGATTTTCAGGAAGGAAAGAAAAGTCATCTCCAGCTGCAGGCTGCGTCCTGTATTTATTCATTTAGCGTTCAATTCAGCAGATTAGAAACTAACGACATACGCTCGTGCACACAGGGTGCTGTCATTAATGAAGCGTGTATCGCATGTTTATAAACACAGCTCTGTGTATAAATGTCAGAGCAACAGATGAGAAACGAACATTCATCCGATCACCCCGTCATCATCGTGTACAGGACACCCGAGGCGGAAATATCAAGAACGCTCACCGTGAATGATGAACAAGGCGGATTAACCGGCACAGCTGTAACGAAACTAACACGATCAAGCGATAAATTATCAAATTACATCTCTAATAACAAACAGAGTGTTTATTGTTGCATCCTCTCTCAGAACTTAATGATAAATGATGAACATATCTTTTATCACACATTGAACGTACTGTACTTTTTAAATCAGATCACACAGAGGCTTATTACTTGTTTTTTTTGTTTTTTTTTTGTTTTTTTTACTTTACAGTACAGGGGGAAAGACAAAGAGCTCAAATAAATTAATAAAGAACAACAACAACAACCAAGACAGAAAGAAAGGGGGAATCAATGAGAACAGGACACTGTGAACAAATACGGTTAAGTGAATAAGTGAAAAACGAGGAGGAGTCGCAGCCAATCAACAGAAAACAATGATTAACCAGAAAGGAAAAGTATGACCATAAGAGGAGAATTGGGACAAAATAGGCAGAGCACGAAGGGCCAGCATGGACAGAACCAGGATGGATGTAACACTGTTACACTAACACAAACTGCTAATGATAAAAAAAGAAAATAATAAATGACTAAGGCAGAAAGCGGTAATCTCAGATTATCTCAGATTATCTCAGGATAATGTATATCGCACTGTTTCAACCAAAATGATTTAGCTCAGGCTATCTCATCTTATCGTGAATTATCCCAGGGAGAGTGATTTATCTTGGATTATACTAAACTATCTCAGAATGTTTCCGACTCATATTATATCAGAACATCTCAGACTATTTCAGACCATCTGACGAAATCAGATTATCTTATTCAGAGTAATTTATCTCAGATTATCCCAGATCATCTCAGACCATCCAGGACTGTCTCAGACCATCTCAGACCTTCCAGGACTGTCTCAGACCATCTTGGATTATCTCAAGGCTATCTCAAACCATCTCAGACCATCAAAGGCTGTCTCAGACCATCTCAGACCATCCAGGACTGTCTCAGGCCATCTCAGACCATCCAGGACTGTCTCAGACCATCTCAGAAAATCCTGGACTATCTCAGACTATCCTGGACTATCTCAGACCATCAAAGGCTGTCTCAGGCCATCTCAGACCATCCAGGACTATCTCAGGCCATCTCAGACCATCCAGGACTGTCTCAGACCATCTCAGACCATCCGGGACTATCTCAGGCCATCTCAGACCATCCAGGACTGTCTCAGACCATCTCAGAAAATCCTGGACTATCTCAGACCATCCAGGACTGTCTGAGACCATCTTGGATTATCTCATCCTGGACTATCTCAAACTATCTCAAACCATCTCAGACCATCCTCAGTGCATCTCAGACCATCCAGGAATGTCTCAGACCATCTTAGATTATCTCAAACTATCTCAAACCATCTCAGACCATCCACGACTGCCTCAGTCCATCTCAGACCATCCAGGACTATCTCAGACCATCTCAGACTGTCCAGGACTGTCTCAGACTATCTTAGACTGTGACTTTCACTTTACTCACCTCTCTGTTCTAAGCAGCACTAATGGAAGCTTGTCTTTTTGTTTGAGCTCATTCAGGCTCAGCATGGCTCCGTGTTGAGTGACGCTAAGCCTGTCAGTGAACTAATCCGCTCTGGGCTTTCACATCTCCACCTGTCCACATCACTGTTAAATAAACGATCATGTGACAGCTCCCGTAAATGAAAATATTTGTAGAGAATGAGGCTCGTAATGACCGGCCACTTGTGGTCAGCCAGAGTGATTTATCTTCAGCTGAGCAGGAAGACTAATCCGGCCAGATTCCTCTCCACATGATGCTGAAACAAATCCCCCTCCGCCCGCTAATACTCTCCGCCAGCCAGCCATGGAAGACAAATTCAATTTGTGCCATGTGACAGCGGGTAGGAGTGACGGAGTGATCCTGTTGCTCCCGTGCGCCCGTTTTATATGAGCCACGATTCGGGGTCATGAGGATCAAAAGCAGCCACTTTGGTTCCACATCTGACGGCTCAATTCATCTTCAGAGAGTGTGCGGCATTGTAGCCGGAGCTGAGGGGAAAACGGCAGCGGGATCCACAAGACCAAAACCTGCTCGGATTCGCTAACTGAAAGTGATTCAATCTACTGATTCACAAATGATTCGTTTATTTTAAACGACTCACAAAAAAGAACCAAACATGCTCATGCCAAACTCATAAGAGAGGTTCCTTAAGCGTTCTTTAGCCTTCAACCCTCTCTGAATAGGAACTTGGAATGGTTCCACCAGAAACAGCTAACTTCCGACACCAAGCATGTCCTGGCTGATCGACTACATCTGGGCTAAAAGGGAAATGGTGTGAGCATTTCTGTAAATGGGTCATTTAAGGCAGGCCGTACCACCTCGCTGGTAATCTCACAGCTGAAAATCAGCTTTATTAGATAGTTATGTATGTTTTTTGTTCTGTATGAATGAGCTCCAGTGGGTTAGCGCTTCGAAAAGCTCATTAAGCTGCATGTTTTTCCTGCAGTGGTTGGACGGTAATTCAGTTTCCTCTTGTTTGCGGCTTGTCGTCTCACTGGGATTCAAATGCATGCTTTTGTAGAGTCGCTCTGCCAAGCCCGCATGATTTATACCGGGTTTCAGGCAACACGTGGCCAAAATAAGTGGCACGAATAAATATTTATGATCAGAGAAATGGAGCAGAGATGTAACAGAGTGACAGGAGTGTCGTCGTTTTCGGTTCACTATAAATGGATTACTCTCAACGACAACAGCAGAGAATAAATTGGCGAACCTTTTCCTGTGAGATTCGCATCCTCCTCCCTGAACAAAGCCATTTGTGTATTTGTAAACAGAGCAAGTGTGATGATGTCATCCCATCCATAGCAACTTGACCTACCGCATCCGCAGTACTGGACACATCGGTGTAGTGTAAATATTGACCCTCAGAAAAATCCATATAATAAGGAATAAAACACTCCGTGTCATGCTGTTTTAGGAAACGAATCAACACCATGTCTTTTATTCCTCTTGCACCACAGCAGTTTGCCAACGCTAACAATTTTTATTTATTAAAGAACGACACGTCATACCTTTTTATCTATTTATAGTTACGTTTAACGCTGTGGAACGTCCATGAAACGAGAACAGTTCCTGTTCTCATTCGTGTTATAGCATCCCTTCCCTCACCAGCCTCTCTTTTTACACAGTTTACACAGCAGTACTGTCATTATACCGCAGCCAACTACGCAACACACAAATACACAATGCAAACTAGTCAAACAGTATAAAAATACAGAATAAGAAGAATAGAGAGCGTCATCGAAAATCTGGTCTCATCTAGTGTGTGTGTGTGTGTGTGTGTGTGTGTGTGTGTTGAAAAATTAAAGCACCAGGAGTGCAGCACCACTTCTCAGCTGTAAGCCTCACTTAAAAAGGAGGAAAGATAGAGAGACAGATAGGCAGAGACAGTCAGACCAACAGACAGGTGGAAAGGCAAACAGACAGGGATGGATGGATAGATAGAGAGATAGATAGAAATGGATTTAATAATCTCTCTCTCTCTCTCTCTCTCTCTCTCTCTCTCTCTCTCTGTCTGTCTTTTGTCCTCATTAGTATGTTATTGAGTCACTTTCTGTGATGTAGAGGGTGAAGTGTCTCATCTGACGTGTTTGAGCTCAGCACACAGACAGACAGACAGACGGACAGAGACTTGGGTCATGTGACGTGTCTCTCCTGTCAGGATACAGTGGGGACACGCTCCTGCTCCACACCGCAGACAGAATGAGGCTTATTAAAGCTCTGTCCCATCACCCCGAGCTCTCCAACTCAAAACCTACCTTATTCCCAGAACCAGTGAGGGACATTTATTCTGTGTCCTCCGCGTCTCTGTGGGACTCCAGCGCTCATGTCAATCGCTGTGTGAAGATCATGGCCAATAAATGTGATAGTGACAAATGGTCATACAGCTACACACACTGAGAAACGAAAAGCACAACCGTTTCTTCTATAATATTGCAACAGGAGATACAGGAAAATGGTGTCTGGGTGGAGTTATTTATTTATTGTCCTCTGATCGTCAGAATTTGACTGGATTGTAAAGCAAACACGAATAAGTTTAGCTGTGGTGCAGGAAGGAGGCGAGAAAACAACATGATTGTATTGCTAAAGTAAAGCGCTAGCTTGGAGTGTAAAGTCAAGCCTCCTTCACTGTGAGTGACAGCTACACAAACCACACCTACTCAACCTTCTTCACTGTGACTCACAGGTACAACAGGTACTCCTTCACTGACACATGGATAGAGAGGCCATGCCTCCTTCACTGAGACTGACACTTACAGAGGCCACACCTAATTCGCTCTGAATGACATGTACAGAGGCCACGCCTCCTCACTCAAAATGACATTTATAGAGGCCACACCTCCTTCACTGACACTCATGGATACAGAGGCCACACCTCATTGACTGAAACTGACAGGTACAGAGGCCACGCCTCCTCACTCAAAATGACATTTATAGAGGCCACACCTCCTTCACTGACACTCATGGATACAGAGGCCACACCTCATTGACTGAAACTGACAGGTACAGAGGCCACGCCTCCTCACTCAAAATGACATTTATAGAGGCCACACCTCCTTCACTGACACTCATGGATACAGAGGCCACACCTCATTGACTGAAACTGACAGGTACAGAGGCCACGCCTCCTCACTCAAAATGACATTTATAGAGGCCACACCTCCTTCACTGACACTCATGGATACAGAGGCCACACCTCATTGACTGAAACTGACAGGTACAGAGGCCACGCCTCCTCACTCAAAATGACATTTATAGAGGCCACACCTCCTTCACTGACACTCATGGATACAGAGGCCACACCTCATTGACTGAAACTGACAGGTACAGAGGCCACGCCTCCTCACTCAAAATGACATTTATAGAGGCCACACCTCCTTCACTGACACTCATGGATACAGAGGCCACACCTCATTGACTGAAACTGACAGGTACAGAGGCCACGCCTCCTGCACTGAGACGGTCAGGAACAGAGGCCACGCCTCCTGACTTACTGATTTATTTTTCCTCCCTGTGCAGTTTAATTTTGTGGGAAAGCTTCTTGGTCCACGAGGGAACTCACTAAAGAGACTACAGGAGGACACACTCACCAAGATGTCCATCCTTGGCAAGGGCTCCATGAGAGACAAAGAGAAGGTAACACTCATCTCTTCTCCTTCGCCTTTTCTTCTCTTCTGAACCCTGTAACTCATAGACGTGTGTATAATAAGGACCGGAGAGCCTGATCGCAGAGGAAGGTGTAAATGGTACAGCGTATCTCTTCTCACTGCTGTCCTGACTCTCAATCTGAGCTGCAAATAAATAAAGTACAGCCTGTTCACATGATAATAATACACAGAGTTTAAAGTGAGGAGAAAATACACGAGCTTATTATGGTGACGTGTGCGACAGTGTGTGCTCAGATTGTAGGTTCTAGTACATTCTGATCTGCATCGGCACGTTGGCATTATTTTATTAATCCCACAACTCAAAATAGCGAAATAAAGGTGTGCTAAAAAGAGTAGCCCAGATCCTGTGCACACACGGTGATATTATGACCCTTATGTAATATCTCGTGGCTTCATTAAATTGTGTGCACGACTGACACAACAGTCTGCGCTGGATCAAGTGCTGAATATGTGCTATGTGCTGCCGAATAACGAGTGTGGAAGCTACTAGGACTATTCACACAGCAATTTATTGGCAATATTCTAGACCTTCTATTAGATTTATTTCAACGCTTGCTATCATCTCATTCATATTATTCTTTTATTTTTATTTTTATCATTTTTAAATTCTCTTGAGTTTTTTTTGTTGTTGTACGTTTGACAGCACAAAAAAAAAAAAAGAAAAAAAAAAAGCCATTATCTTTTTCAGACCGCACTTTCTATCGCTGAATTTTTCCCGGTTTAAAGGTGAGTGCTTGTGTTTAAAAGCAGTAGTCTGTCAATTGAAAAACCTCTTCTCAGACGCTTCTACTCGGGAAATATTTGCGAACCTCAGAAGCTCGAGTCTCCGAAAATCCACTTAAGCAGCTGAGAAACCCGACTCTGAACAACAGGAAATTTCCTCGCACAGAAATATTTATGTAAATTGCTTTAATTATGTTGCTAACTCTAAATACAGCCCTAATAATAACTCATCACACACACACACACACACACACACACACACCTCTCTAATTCCTGAAAAATAACTCCGAGTGAGACTGCTCCTGATACTTCATCTGTAATGCTCAGATTTTTAAAACTCACTGATCAAAAAACAATCCTAATGGGCAGGGCTTAATATTATAATGAGCATTGATCGACCGCGTTCTGCCTGAGACGCCACTGAAGGAACTAAACACAGTGGATTGAGGAGTCAGGATTCAGCCTCCATGTAGCTATGCTCTATTGGTTAGTTCACACACTAGGTTAGCTTTCGCTAAGTCGGTTAGCTTTCACTCGCTAGGTTAGTTTTCATTCGCTAGATCAGCTTTCACTCACCATATTTGCTTTCACTCACTATGCTAGATTTCACTCGCTAAGTTAGTTTGGACTCAGCAGGTTAGCTTTCAGTCAAGATTAAGTTTTGCGTTTGCTTCTTTTCTCAGGAGGAGGAGTTGCGGAAGAGCGGCGAGGCCAAATACCATCACCTGAACGAAGACCTGCACGTCCTCATCGAGGTGTTTGCTCCGCCCGCTGAGGCTTACGCCCGCATGGGCCACGCCCTTGAAGAGATAAAGAAATTCCTAATTCCGGTCAGTACGTTTGTTTGTTTGTTTGTTTGTTTGTTTATGTGTTTGTGTGTGTGTGTGTGTGTGTGTGTGTGTGTGTGTGTGTGTGGTCATGAACTGACATGCTTCAAAAATGTAGAATACTTTTCAGGTGTGTATGTGAGTAATATGTGATCATTATGTGAAAATAAATGAATCGTAATAAACGCATATGAAAAAAAAAAAAAAACACCGGTAGAAAGAATTGTGTTAAAATCCCATATGAAAACAAGGGAATCGTGTAAAAGAACCACGTATGAAAATGAATGAATCATTTAAAAGAATCCCAGTGAAAATAAAATAATCACTGAGAAGAATGGCATGTGAAAATAAATGAATCATATAAAAGAATCATTTTCAAAAATAAAAGAATCATTTAAAAGAATCACGTGACAATAAATGAATCATGTATAAGAATCACATGTGACAATAAATGAATCATGTATAAGAATCACATGTGACAATAAATGAATCATGTATAAGAATCACATGTGAAAATAAATGAATCGGGTAAAAGATTCACGTGAAAATAAAATAAAACATTTTGTTTTGCTTCGCCCAACTAACAACCTACAAATAACCGCAATTGGCTGAATGTGTAATGATAAGAGAAATTACATGAGAAATTGTAAGCAATTTAGTTTCAAAGCCGTGTTTAACATTCAGGTTTCTGTCTGATTAAGTGTGTTTGGTGTAATTAGGAGTCTCGCTCAACCTCGCTGTTTGTTATTATGTTTAGCGTTAGTAATGAGACGCTCTGTTCAGGTTTCCTGAGCCCTGTACGCTGACTAATTGAAGCCCTAAATTTCATTTGCAGTTTGTGTTTTGTAGCGTGTGTTTTGTTCACGACTTGTGGTTGCAGTGGCTTGGTGTTTGTTTACTTCTGGGTAATTAGTCATTTTGATAAGGGAACTTATTATGTGTGTTCTAACCAGTAAGTTCGGTAAATATCCGTAGCGTGTTGAGTCTCTTTATTCTGACATCATTGCCCAAGCTCTTTTTGGGTCATTACACTGTCGGTTTTTATTGTTATTGTATGAGAGTGCACAGTACAACAAAAAGCTTTTCACACACCAGCCTTACAGTCAGAGCTGAAAGTGGGACATTTTAAATAAAAGCCATTTCAAAAGTAGTGAAAGAAAAAAAAAAGTTATATACCAACAAGGGATTGGTGCTGGAGCTGGTTTCAGAACTGCTGCTGGTGTCCAATGCAGTGCTGAGTAGGTGCTGGTGTCAGAGACAATGTGGTGGTGTCAGAGACAGTGCTGTTGCCAGAGATGTTGCTGGTGTCAGGAGCAGTGCTGGTATCACAGATGGTGCTGGTTTCAGTGAAGGTGTTGGTGTCAGAGACAATATAGTGTTGGTCAGAGACGGTGCTGGTGACAGAGACTGTTGGTGTCAGAAACTGTTGGTGTCAGAGACGGTGCTGGTGTCAGAGACTGTTGGTGTCAGAGACTGTTGGTGTCAGAGACGGTGCTGGTGTCAGAGACTGTTGGTATCAGAGACTGTTGGTGTCAGAGACGGTGCTGGTGTCAGAGACTGTTGGTGTCAGAGACTGTTGGTGTCCGAGACGGTGCTGGTGTCAGAGACTGTTGGTATCAGAGACTGTTGGTGTCAGAGACGGTGCTGGTGTCAGAGACTGTTGGTGTCAGAGACTGTTGGTGTCAGAGACGGTGCTGGTGTCAGAGACTGTTGGTATCAGAGACTGTTGGTGTCAGAGACGGTGCTGGTGTCAGAGACTGTTGGTGTCAGAGACTGTTGGTGTCAGAGACGGTGCTGGTGTCAGAGACTGTTGGTGTCAGAGACTGTTGGTGTCAGAGACGGTGCTGGTGTCAGAGACTGTTGGTATCAGAGACTGTTGGTGTCAGAGACAATATAGTGTTGGTCAGAGACGGTGCTGGTGACAGAGACTGTTGGTGTCAGAAACTGTTGGTGTCAGAGACGGTGCTGGTGTCAGAGATGGTGCTAGTGTCAGAGACTGTTGGTGTCAGAGATGGTGCTGGTGTCCAAGGCAGTGCTGGTGTCAGAGACAATGTGGTGATGTCAGAGGCGGTGCTTGTGTCAGACACAGTGGTGGTGTAAGAGAAGGTGCTGGTGTCAGAGAAGGCACTAGTGCCCAAGGCAGTGCTGGTGTCAGAGGCAGTACTGAGAAAGTGCTGGTGCTGGTGTCAGAGAAGGTGCTGGTGTCAGATGCAATGCTAGTGTCCAAGGCAGTGCTGGTATCAAAGGCAGTACTAAGAAAGTGCTGGTGCTGGTGTCAGAGAAGGTGCTGGTTTCAGAAAGGGGGCTGGTGTTAGAGAAGGCGCTATTGACCAAGGCAGTGCTGGTGTCAGAGGCAGTACTGAGAAAGTACTGGTCCTGGTGTCAGAGGCAGTGCTGGTGTCAGAGATGCTGCTGGTGTCAGAGATGGTGCTGGTGTCAGATACAATGTACATGATGATACAAGACGGTGTTGGCATCAGCGCTGCTGCTGGCACAACTAGTGCTTATGTCAGAGTTGATGCTGGTAGATTTTAGCTAGTGCTGGTAGAGCTGCTGTTGGTGTCAGAGCTGGTGCTGGTGCAGTTGCTGATGTTGAAGCTGGTCCTGGTGTCAGAACCAGTGATGGTGCTAGTGATATTACTGATACTGATGCTAGAGACAGTGCTGGTGTCAGAGCCAGTGCTAATGATAGAGCTGATATTGGAGCCAGTGCTGGTGTTAAAGCTGGTTTGAATGTAAGTGCCAAAGCTGGTTATGGTGCTGGAACCGGTGCTGGTTTTGGAGTCAATACTGTGCTTGTGAGCTGGCACCTTTACTTGTGCTGTTGTGAAAGTTGGTATTGTTTTGGAGGCAGTGAAAGTGCTGCTGTTTGTGTTGATCTGTTGATAGTGTGGGTGCGACAGCTGGTGTTAAGTTCTGATGTCAGGACCAGTGATGGTGCTGGTGTTAGAGCCAGTGCTAGTGTTTGTGTCTGAGCTAGTGCCAGTGTCCAAGCTGGTGCTGGTGGTGGAGTTTCTGTTAGAATCAGAACTGATGCTGGTGGTGGAGCTTCTGTTAGTATCAGAGCTGATGCTGTTGTTGGAGATGGTGCTAGTGTAGGAGTCAGTGTTGGAACAGATGCTGGTGTCAGAGCTGGATTTAATGATGGATCTGGTGCTGACATAGGAGCCAGTGCTGGTGTCAAAGCTGACTTAGCACTTTCCTCTGACAGGAAACATGTCTTTGCCCTTCCCAGTTGATAGCTGATGTAAATGTCCCTTTACAATCCCTTTACTCTTTCACACAAGCCTGAAGTACTTCACATCCAAAAACTTAATATAGAAATCTATTATCTGGATCCAATGCATATCCAGAAGACCTGGACATAACAACTCTCTCTTACCTCATATACTGTATAATACACCACTTCCCTGTTTCTTCTTCACTCACTCGGTCTCTACACAGCTCAATCATGGAGCTCTTTTGAACATCTTTTTCAGTGTGCTACTCAGAGCATTGCTTCTTTGGTTTAGATCTTTTGACATCTCCAAGTGTTTTGGCTTGTCCTGGCCTGCTTTGTCCTCTATTGCTCTGTCCGCCTGATTATTTGACCGCAGTCTATTTTTGCATGCCGGAAATTAACGCTTGTGCTTATATCCATGTGACACAATGACACAATTTTTTTAACAGTGCACATCCAAGCACTGTATTATCTACAGTTATTTATAACACTGTATGAAGAGTGAGATAGAAAATGAGTTAAAGATACAGAGAGGGAGAGAATGGAGATATGGAGATACCCAGTCAGCAGTAAGAGTGAGAGACTAAAGATACTGTATGAGATCCCAGTACACTCTGGGCTGAATTATATAACAGACTGGGTAATAGCATGGGTTTTGCATGTCGGGCTATATAATATATATAATTCTCTCACCTGTGATTAAAGAAAATTACCACATTTTGCCTATGACATCAATCAGTGTGATCTGGAAATCTGCTCGTGCAGAAAGCTCACATAAGCTCACATATTCTTCAAAGAGTATTTGAGGTAATAAGGAGAGAGAGATAGAGAGAGAGAGAGAGAGAGAGAGAGAGAGAGTGGAGGGGAACTTATTTACCTTCCTCTATTCATTATTTATCAAGTAACTTAAGTTGCTTTGTGGCCTTTCTCATCAGTATGTAGTTATTAATCATACGCCTTTAACAATTCTGTGTGTGTGTGTGTGTGTGTGTGTGTGTGTGTGTGCAGGATTATAATGATGAGATCAGACAAGCTCAGCTGCAGGAATTGACGTTTCTGAACGGGGGTTCAGAGGATGCCAAGGTGCCCGCGGTGAGAGGGAAATCCAGTTCGAGGGCCCGCGGCACACCTGCTCCCGGGTCACACAGGTACAGTGTGTGTAGTAATGGCAGGTGTGTGGGGTGGGAAGAGAGAAGTGTGTGCCTCTACTTTTGACATTGTGTGCATTTTGATACATCATTAAAGAGACAATCCATATAAGACACCTGTGAATCTGATATCAATTCCAAACACTTTTTTACTGAATTTTAGTGAATAGAAGTTAGCTTTGTGGAGTGTGGGCCACACCTACTTCACAGTGACTGACAGGTACAGAGGCCACACCTTCTTCACTGAGACAGACAGATTCATAGGCCACACCTCCTCCAGTGTGACGGACAGGTACAGAGGCCACACCTCCTTCAGTGTGACTGACAGGTACTGAGGCCACACCGCCTTCACTGAGACTCACAGGTTCAGAGACACGCCTCCTTCAGTGTGACTGACAGGTACTGAGGTCACGCCTCCTTCAGTGTGACTGGCAGGTACAGAGGCCACACCTCCTTCAGTGTCACTGACAGGTACAGAGGCCACGCCTCCTTCAGTGTGACTGGCAGGTACAGAGGCCACACCTCCTTCAGTGTGACTGACAGGTACAGAGGCCACACCTCCTTCAGTGTCACTGACAGGTACAGAGGCCACGCCTCCTTCAGTGTGACTGACAGGTACGGAGGCCACACCTCCTTCAGTGTGACTGACAGGTATTAAGGCCACGCCTCCTTCAGTGTGACACAGAATCCATGCTTTCTAGACCGGGGCCGTGCAGAAGTTTGTGAAATATTTTTAAATATTTATAATACACCAAAATAATGCAAAGAAAACAAACAACTTTTCCCCCTAATCACTTCAGTTTATAATTACAAGTATTTAACAAGTTTATTCAGTCTAATTAGAAAAATATATATATTTAGTATTAAGTCTCTGCGCTCCACTTATGTAAGTTTCACACATTTTCCATTTATTTATTTATTTATTTATTTATTTATTTATTTATTTATTTGTCTCATCATATATTAATGATCACTAAATGCATATTAAAACCAATTCATATAAACATTAATCACATTTTGGCTCTTCGTTAATCCAGGGCCAATATAAATATGGTGATGGTTTTTTTTTTTTTTTTTTTTTTAAATCTTGAATATTTTTGGTACATAAACCCCACACAGATAAATACAGAGATTTCTCACTCTTCCCGAGTGAGAATTATAATTAGATTGATTTAAGATCAGCAGTTAGCAGGAACCGTGGCTAATTTTAGAGCTCACTAAGGAGCATCAATCGGGGTGTGTATATTTGCACACATAACAGCATGAGACAATTAATAAAGAGTCATGTGGCTCAGCTGAAAGTGCAATTTTACACTGAGATACACACACACACACACACACACACACACACACACACACACACACACACACAGATCAATGTGGCCACTTCATTAAAGTGAACGCTTGTGAGGGGCTACGTTTGGGTTTTTTCGGTCAGCCGGTGGTCAGAAACTCGACCTGGAGAATTCATCGATTTCGAGTGAGACTGTGTGTCATCTGATTGTGTTCACACTGCTTGAGAAATGGAGTTGTCTCATCTCACAGCTGGACCTTATCACTAATCAGTACACGCGGGGAGAAAACATGTCGTGATTGGCAGCTGACAGATTTGGAAAGAAAAGGAACAACATATTTTGTGAAGGTAACTGGGCTGAAATAAAGTGGAAAAAATAATACAATGCATTGTAAAATGTATTTAACTTTTACTTTATTATAATTTGCAAGAGGGAGAAAAGAACGGTGAAGATGTTTTTTATATGATGAAGTCTTCTGAACTGGAAAAAAGACAACAAAGTTTATTCAGACGTTTTATCAGTGATGCTCTCAACTCCAAACAAGATGGTTACTATATTAAAAAATGCAGAAGGTAGATTAACATCCAGGCCTGAAATTAAGCTGTTGTGCATTGTGGCTGGAAAACAAAATACCTGCTTCACTAATAAGAGTCAGCAGAAATGGAAAAAGAGGAAAAAATCTATTTCAATTAAATTTTATTTATATGGAGCTTTTAACAATGGACATTGTCACAAAACAGCTTTACAGAAGTGTAGATGTACTGTAGATTAATTTATCCCAAATGAGCAAGCCAGAGGTGATGATGGTGAAGAAAATCTCCCTGAGAATACGTCCACATTAATCTGGAGAAATTTGAAAACGCATCTTTTTTTTGCTAGGTTTTGGCCTTCTGTCCACACTGAGACAGTGTTTTTGTCCAGCGAAAACATCTGTGTTACGCATGTAACCCTATTCCCTGTGAAGGGACTGAGACATTGCATGAGCTTCATGCTGTGGGAAGCACCCTTACGCATGACCTGTATCTGAAGTCTGTGTGAAATCATGCTTATTTATAGCCCTGCCGTGGTCAGGTGATGTGGCATTTCGCACGTTGCATGATTATACAAACGACACCTGTAAACCATGACATCAGCCTCTATTCCCTTTCAAAGGGAACTCAACATTGCATGAGCTTCACTCTGTGGGAATGAGTATACCCACTCAATCCTACTGAGGGTATTGCCTGTTCAAAGCGTCCGAGCCCAAGGGTTACTGCAAGACACACGAGCCTGTGGTGGAATCCATGTCCAAACTGTAATATCGAACGAATGTGTGTTTCATAGACCTCCCTGCCGCAGCACACACACCCTCTAAGGGTACCCCTTTGGATAAAGCCTTTGAGGAGGTGACCCCCCTTGTGGAATGAGCCCTTATGCCAAGAGGCGTAGCGAGACCGCGCGCCTCATAAGCGATAGAGATTGTCTCCACTATCCAATTGGAGATGTGCTGTTTTGACACAGCATGACTTCTACTGTCGCCACCAAAGCAGACCAGCAGCTGCTGGCTGGAGCAGTGGACATAAGTACAGAGAGCCCGTACTAGACACAGTAGGTACAATTTCTCTTCTTCCGGTGTGACGAATGGAGGAGGCCAGAAAGCCTGCAATATAGCAGGTTGGGCAGCAGACGTAGGCACTTTAGGAATATAATCTGGCTTTAGCTAATCCTGGAGCAAAGTCAAGGCAGGAAGGGGCAACAGAGAGAGCTTCTAGATGTCCTACTCACTTGAGAGATGTCAGGGCCAGCAGATGAGCTACCTTTAGAGTCAGAAGCATGTCTGAAGCTGACTTTAAGGGCTCAAATGGCATGCTTGACAGACCTTCCAGGAGCACAAAAAGGTCCCAGGAAGGTATCTGTGGTCTTCTGATGGGCCTCAGCCACCTGACACCACGCACTGGTTGCCTGGAATGTAGGGGCAGACATTGGAGGCTCAACTCACAAGTGGTCGAGTCCATATGGCAGAGGTTCGGCCAGGCGGAAGTGGATGTCTTTGTCTCTGAGGAGACAACACACTGCCCACTGTGGTTCGCCCTCACTCCTTCAGTACCACTGGGGCTGGATGCCATGGTACTCACATGGCCGCGGTCATGTCTGTACACCCGGAATGTACATTTCACTCACCGACAAAAACTTTCCCTCCTCCCACAGAAGAAGTAGCCTGCCTAAACATAACCCTCCCTGGTGGTTGATATATGAGACCACTGCTGTATTGTCTGTCACAACTAATACATGGTATGGTGCCTCTCAACTGCTGAAGAAAGAATTTCAGTGCTAGTCATACGGCCTGCATTTCTAGCTGATTTCCTCTTCAACGGGCCGGTCTAAATTAAAGTTTTCTACATCCTTTGTGATAACTTCAAGCAGCTCTTTATATGATTTAGAGCTGATCTCCATTTTTGGTGCACTGGCTCCCCCCTCTGGCTCCTCAGAGTCAGAGCGGGTGGGTTGACTCTCTATACTGGAAGAGGGAGTTGTGGCATGAGCTCCAAAACCCGGAAATGGAGAGTCAGATCCAGAGGACAGAGCAAGAGATAGAGCAGCACTCATTTCAGATTCTTTCTCTAGATCCATACAGGATCCCCAGGACCTGAGCTGGCTGGCTGGCTGCCTCAGCAGTGGTCGGCCCAGAGCCCTGAGGCTCCGAAAACCAACTCCCTCCTTCAACTGAGAAGAGAGAGAGACAAGAGCAGAGCTTTTTTTTTTTTTTTGCTCCACCCCCAAACTCAGTCCCCGAAATAAAACAGGCACACGGAGTAACACACCTCCTGAATTCTCTCTGACTCATACTTGCAAAGAGGTGAGGGATAGAAAAGTAATTATATATTATTTTCTTAAAAAGAAAGATGAAGTAAAGAGTTTTTCAGAGCTTTCACATAAACGACCAACATGCGATCTTTCGCTGAAGATAATAACACTGATGTGGTTTATTGGTGCCATTTTATAATCACACACGAAATGCCATATCACCTGACGGTGACAGGCCTATAAATAGGTGTGATTTAGCACACACTTCAGATAGTGGCCATGCGCAAGGACGCTTCCCACAGCGTGAAGTTCACGCAACATTGAGTTCCCATTAAAAGGGAACTGAGCTTTTTGAAAGTGGATAAATTTGAAAACGCCATCGTGTCGACTGAGAGAACTGGCATTTTCAAAAACAATGATGTATTTTTAGTTATATGACTCATTCAGCTCAAAACAAAACAAAATGGTGGACGATGTGCTGCAGTTGTTGTGCCTGCTATCCAGTTGTTAAAGATTAATGTCACTTTGGACAACCTCTAGATTGTATATTTAAATAAACCCCTAATGGAAATGACGCAGGCCAAAGCTTCTTACGTCTTTACGCGTGCGCAGTCGTGGTGTTAGTAGTCAGATGTTAGCCTTTTCAGACGTTTCGGTGTGGAGGAGCAATTTTTGGAAAATGTATGGAAAATTCAGCTTCCAGACCTATCCAGAATAATGTGATACAACATGAAGAAGAAACCTTAAGAGAACCAGACTCGAAAGGGAACCCATCCTCATCTGGATCTTGAAAAGGCTACATAGCACTGAAAAAAAAGCTCCTTTACTTCTCGTCTATGCCAGGTAGATAAAATCCCAAGAAGCAGAAACAGAATCAGGATGTTCTCAAGAATACTACTCTTAAACTGGCTACATGATGAACAACGTGCTAAGCTAGCTGGCTTCCTAGCACACTGAACCCTTACTGGCTAATACGAACCTATACAACATTGTTAGAAATGTTCTACTAAACTGCAGCATGCATTATGCAGCAATGTGAAAGATACATTATGTGAAAATTACTTGCAGACAAGGTCATTATTAACCCGATGAAAACAGGTCTTAAGGAGTCCTCGCTAAAAGAACAGAGCCGTATGAATGTTCACCCACAGGTGCCGGACATGACGGTGTGTTATGGTTACTCATGCCTGTTCTCTTACACTGACTGGATAAGCATTACAGTTATTAACATGGACTTCCCTTAAAATGAAGCTTTCTCTGGCCAGATATGATTTTATTTATCTTGAATGTTCATCACACGGCCGGGCAGACATGTAAAGAACGTCACGTGATTTTCAAGCTGTTTTTAACAGATAACGAATATATTCGTGATGTATCTAATCGTTCTGAATCGTTCTATCCGCCATAAAGCTGATATTTCTATTCGGCATTTGATGAAATAGTGATGGTTTGTAGGTTTGAAAATCTCACTGCTAATTTGTGCCGTAAACACTGGCAGTGAAGTAGCGTTACATACAGTCGGAAGTAGAGGAAGCAGACATCCGTCAAACAGTAATGTACTTTGAGGCATAAAAGTTTTTTTGTTCTTGTTGTTTTTCCATCAGGCATTTTAACAAAATATATGAGTAATGAAAAATGTCATTAGCTTGTGGCTTCAGTGTGACATTAAAAACAGAGTTAAGAGCGAAGTCATTTGCATTCTTTAATAAAACTGCATATATTATTTTTCCATACTCTACACTACTTGAGGAACATTTTATACCCATACAGATTATTCTGAATGTGAGTCATGGCTTCAGTCCAGCTCTTTCCCATGTTGAGAGTTTGATGTTGCAGAGAGACAGTCATGTCTGCCTCCTACTCACCTCCTACAAAATCAGCCTCCTCTGCTGTAACAGGAGAATTAGTTCTGATTAACTTTGATTTTTTATTTTTTTTTTTCCATCATAATTTTTGTTAGGCTTGCTGGCATTTCTGCATATAAATAAATAGCAGAAATTTCTGTGTGCGCTTTTCCCAGTCTTCTCTTTTCAGTCACAAGCATTTAGCACTTCTCTATCTCAGTGTAATTAGTAAGATGGGTAGCTTTTACTCTCTGCTCTCCAGTGATAAGATTTTCACACATTTAATTCTTCATCAGGGTTTCATATATATATATATATATATATATATATATATATATATATATATATATATATATATATATATATATATATATATGTACTGAAGAAAAATAAATACCTCAGATAAAAAAGTACGTATTTATAAATGATTAAACATGAGGTTGTTTGTGGTGTTTGCAGGAGTAGAGGAGGTGTTCCTCCCCCACAGGCTGTGGTTCCTCGCGGGGTGGCACCCAGAGGAGCTCCACCAAGCCGTCTTCCGTCCAACAGGGGGAGAGCACAGAGAGGACGTGGAGCTCCACCCCCTGTGGGATACAGACCGCCACCCCCTGTAGTTCAGGACTCATACGGAGAATACGTGAGTAAATGATCAGTTATAGAGGGATCAGAAAGTGCTTTTTGATGATGAAAACAGTGTGTTTTAGCATTTGTATTAAATATGTCCCATCACAACGGTTTGAAAGAATCCAGCGAAAGGTGTATGATCAGTTTTGAACAATGTTTCTACAAACAGCCAAAGGTGGATTTGAGGAAAACAACAACAACAACATTGTGCACTTAGGTATTTGGCCTTGGCTTTAGAAAATGCTGACTCAGCAGTCTGATGAGAGTCGTTCATGAAGGGTTTCAATCACCCAGGTTGTGAAATGTGTACTATCGTCAAGTCAAGGCTACTGGAGATGTGTTATAAATCTCAAGGATGGATACAAACCACCAATCTCCAACACAGGGCTGAGCAGTTGAAGGTTAAAGGTCTGGGATTTCTTGTTGGGATGAGTTTCCTTGGAATATTCATCCGAACTACGCATTCTGTTGTTGTTTTTTTTATTAAATCTTGTGCATGAAAGTTATTCTAACACACTGTAGTCCCAACAAAATAATATAATCTTACACACAGTATTTAGAGAGATCTTTCCTGGCCTCTATTTGAAGCAGTGTTCACTAACCCTGTTCGTAGAGATCTACCTTCCTGAAGACTTTAGCTTGAACCATAATCGCGCCCACCGGACCATCTAATCATTGCCTTAAGAAGTTCTTGATCAACTAAAACAGGTGTGTTAGATTTTGGTTGGAGATGAAACCTGCAGGAAGGTAGATCTCCAGGAAGAGGCTTGATGACCACAGATTTAAAGGGTTGTTACAAACTAAAGCAAGCTATGGATTATTGAACAGGTCAACTGATAGACATTTAGGCACAAGACAGTTTGCTTTGTTTTTAATCTGAATGGAGAAAAAGTCCATTTAATCATCGGCAATTCCTGTCCAGGGTGGTGCTGTGATGTGGTACGTAGTGTTACTGCCTCACAGCTCCAAGGTTCCTGGTTCAATCCTGAGCTTGGGTTCCCATGTGATTCTCAGGTACCTCAAGTAGGATGTATTCACACCTTGCGTCCAGTGTTCAACACAACCCTGACCAGGATAAAGTGCTTACTGAAGATGAGTAAATGAAGGAAATCCCACCCACTAGCTAATTCACATGACAGCTATCCACCAGGATGGCTTCCTCCATAGTTGAACACTAACTGGGAAGATGCTAGCCGTCCAGTGAGAGGCTTTAACAGGAAGTATGCCAAGGAAAAGAAGTCTTTGGGTGGTTAATGATTCTAGACATCAGCTTGGGGGTTAGTAAGATCTTCCGAAGTGGGAAGATGGCGCCACTCAAGGGGGCCAGGCACTTAAAGATGTATTTTGGGTGAGGAATCAGAGTGTATAGTGACCTTTGACTGAGAAAAGTGGATTATGGTGACACAATAAGATGGAGTTTAAGTTTAAACATACAGAATGTGACATGAAGAGATATCACTCTTCACTGGAGTGCAGAGCAAGACTCTTTTTGGTTCCAATCAGAAATTCATCTTTGGTTCATGATGTTTGGATGGGTTGGCACCCCATCCAGGGCGTCCCCCGCGTCATGCTCCGAGTCCACTCGGATATTCGCCAGGCTCCACCTCAACCCCCTCGAGGATAAGTGGTACAGAAAATGGATGAATGGCTGGATGATGTTTGGAGGAATGTTACTGAGACTGTAGGAATCCTGGCTGAGCGTGGTTAGTGCAGTAACCGCCTGTAGCCGAGTGCAACATTCCGCTAGTTAGCTTAAATCATCAAAAGCATTTAGAATTGTTGCTTGCCAACATTATCTGTTTTGACCTATATGGAAAGAGCACAGGTGTGAAGACTTGACTAGTGAGGCGCTAGCAAGGAAACCATGGCGACCAGCAGAAATTTCAAGTCAGTGATTTGACTGTCGATTTAGAAAACTCAAGGTGGAGGAGGTGATCTGAACCGATTCCCTGATATATAACAGCATCTGATGGCGTAATTCAAGGGTCAGCACAGCAACATTCCAAGGTCACGGCGCACAAAGCCTGCACCACCTGCTCCCTCGTCAACTTGTCGCTTTGAAGTCCCCGAAAGCTTGCTGTAACCTGAAGCTCGCAAACACAAACACACTCCAGAACATCTGCTCAATGATAAATACAGCAGCGTCAATGCAAATCAGGGCTCGGCTAACCTTGCCTCGACAGACGAGCGTGTAAACATGCGAGCAAACACACACGAGAGCTTGTGTTTACTTCCCCAGAGCTGTTTGTGTTTTTTTATTTATTTATTTATTTATTTTATTATCAAGAGGATCATAATGGAATGCTTTTATTCCAAAGCAAGCTTTCGTTCCTACACAGATGAAATCCCTGCCGTGCCTGCATGCTTGCCTTTTTACACGCTTAATTCACGATCATGTGACTGAATCGCTTAAAATCAGCGTCTGAGTCATGTCGTTCTTAAACGAATCTCTAGAGTTAGAGAAGAATGGAGCTAGTGTTAAGAATGTCGCACACTCTGGGTGATCAGTCATTTCATCTACATAGACATACACATTCACACCGAGGGGTAATTTAGAGTCGGCTATGCACTTATTCCGTACAGGAAAATCACACACACGTCATGGGATCATTGGAGAAACATGTGCACTGCACAGGTGGAAATACCTTGAATAGGGTCAAATTTATCTAGTATTTCTTATTATAAGATTACAACAAACCAAATATAAGATCATTCAAGCCATTTGTTCTACTGGCAGATAATTTTACTCATTTTAATCATTTATTTCTAGAAAGTAGTGCCATGATCTGTTAATAGAATAAGAACACTACAAGCTTGAAATGAGTAATAATATCCAGAAATAGGTTTAAGATAACTAAGATCTGTGATAACATTTCTGTTTTTTTGCATTGTGGACATGCATTCGAACATGCTATGGCCTGAAATTGATTGTGAACTTGAGCAAATTACAAGCTAAATGTATATATAAAATTAAATAAATGAATCAGTTCATGGGTAAATAATGAACATGAACATAAATAAATCATGTAAAGAATCTTGTATGAATATCCATGAATCATGTTAAAAATAGGTAATCATATGTAAACATAAATGAATCGTGTGTAAAAAAAATAAAATAATAATAATAATAATAATAATAAAATACATGTAAAACTAAAGCCTTAATGCAAAAATAATTTTTTGAAAGTAAATGTATAGAAAAATCATGTGAAAAGAAATGATTCATGTATAAAGAATCATATGTGAAAATAAATGAATTGTGTTTAAAAAATGTAATTTAAAAACAAATGATCCATGCAAAAAAATCACATGAATTTTTTTTTATCATGTTAATAACAGTAATATGTCCATCCATCCATCTTCTGTACCGCTTATCCTTTTCAGGGTCACGGGAAACCTGGAGCCTATCCCAGGGAGCATGGGGCACAAGGCAGGGTACACCCTGGACAGGGTGCCAATCCACTGCAGGGCACAATCACATACACACTCACACACTACAGACACTTTGGACACGCCAATCAGCCTACCATGCATGTCTTTGGACTGGGGGAGGAAACCGGAGTACCCGGAGGAAACCCCCGCAGCACGGGGAGAACATGCAAACTCCGCACACACAGGGCCACGGTGGGAATCGAACCCCCGACCCTGGAGGTGTGAGGCGAACGTGCTAACCACAAAACCACCGTGTGTATAATAATAATAATAATTCTTCTTCCTTGGATTGATACAGTATAGCACATTTCTAGACACTCAAAGCGCTTTACATTGTGGGGGGGTGATCTCCCCAACCACCACCACCAGTGTGTAGCATCCATCTGGATGATGTGACGGCAGCCATAGTGCACCAGAACTCCCACCACACACACCAGCTATTAGTGGAGAGGAGAGCGTGATGTAGCCAATCCAGGGATGTGAATTATTAGGGGGCCATGATAGATAAGGGCCAATGGGGGAATTTCTCCAGGACACCAGGGTTACACCCCTACTCTTTTACCAGAAGTGTCCTGGGATTTTTAATGACCACAGAGAGTCAGAACCTCGGTTTAACGTCTCATCCGAAAAATAAAATGAATTGTGTATAGAATAAATGGATGGAACTGAAAACTTACTTAAGGTGGCAATGCTAGTGTCCGTTCTACCGTGTGCGTTTTTACCCATTTAAATTAAAGATGGTGTATTTTTCTGCCGTTGTTGAATCTGTGACGCTTCAGGAATTCTGGTAGCGACATCAGACGCAGACATCTATTGGCTGGTTTTAAGTGGCGTGTGGTGTGCATTTCACTTGCTATCAGTTTTCTCTAACAACAGATATTATTTTCCATTCTGAATCCCCGTCATCTGCCCTCTGTGTCTCCATACTGGCAGGAAGAATAAATCCCAGGCCTGAATATCTCCCTCTTTCTGCTCTTTGACCTCCTCCTCCTCCTCCTCCTCCTCCTCCTCCTCCTCTCCAACATCCTCTCCCTGGACTCCTGTTACCCATTCATTAAACCTGCAGCAACCGGAGCCTAGTCTTCCTAATCTCTTATCCGGGCCAGAATAAATTCCCCCGGAATGTGATTAAGGTGGGTGGATATGACGGCCAGCCTGCCAGACAGACCAGATTTCATAGAGAAACCCCTGAAGAGCTCGGGGCTGATACCTGAGAGGCTCGTCGGAGGCCTCCGCTGTATCCGGGACGACGAGAAACACTTGTCACTTTAATTAGACCTCATAATGAGCCATTGTGCAGATCAGGAGCTTTACAGGATCAGATGAAAGATGTGAAAATACGAGAACGTTCTTTTTAACAGCCTGGATTTGTCTTGGATAAATACATCTGCCAAGATGCTGCATATTTAATTTGTGAATAATTTGACACACTTATGTTTGTACCAGCTGCCAATTGCTTTCTAGCAGAGTAAGTGAAAGTTTGCAAGATGTTGGCAAACAGGAAGTGCATGAAGTGATGATGAGGCCCGCTTCCTAGTTCCTAGATCAAACATTTTCAGCCTGGATCACAAAGGGTCTTTTTTTACATTTTTTTTTACCACTTTCATTGAACTCAAAACATTTTCCATTTACCTTGACAGAACATAAGCGTGCTACATCACTGCATCTTTCATGAGCATTAGTAGTCTGTGATGGGGAAGTGGGCGGGGCCTCCAGAGATATACCTGCACAAATGTACACTGATTTTAAAAAGAGTCTGATAAGTCTTTTAAACGTATATGTTTTGTATTTTCCATCTCGACCCTGACCCAGGCACCATATAATTCCCTCACAGTTTAGATACCTCTGTGTTACATGAACACACATATACATTATGCTCAAATGATGCAGGTCTGGATTCTTTTATTCAATTTAAAGCCTCTTGATACTGATCTAATACTCATCTTTCCCAATTAACGATATCCTCTGACCTGTTTGACTCCTTAAACTGGGCATGCTTTCATATCTGCTCCGCTTCTGACCCCTTTTGTGTCCCATACACTGCATTCATTCTGACACGTTTCCTTTCCCACGTTCCTTATTTGGTCAGTTTCATGTAGTTCGCGCTATCTTTCTTTGTAAATGTTTTAATTGGTGCTTTGTTTCCCGCTAAGCTAGTTTAAGCTACTGGTTATCCTCCACATCACACACACACACACACACTTTACACAACGTCTTACATACAGTACTCCACAAGAACAACAATTATACACAGTCTTTTTCTTATGAACTCTAGCTGTGATTACTGACCCTCTATTCAGTCTCTCATGTAGCTTTTAGTTTGTCTCTTGTTAGCATGTAGCGACTTCTAGTGGCTAATGTTGTCTCTTGTGGGCGTGGTCTGGCCAGCAGTTTTTTTTTAGTACTGATGAGAAATGGTAGTACTCAAACTGTTCATCCTCTGCCCTCTATACAACTCACACAGTTATTTTGTTTGAAATGAAATTTAAGTTTGAATTACGCATTTCATGCCAGGCTTCGTGCCAGCTTTGTTAACAGATTCTCAAAGCAAGCTAAGTGTGTTAGCTTGTGTTATCTCTGCTATTTCCTTCTGAGCTTTATTGTCCTTCGCATTGTCTCTATACACGTTTAATGAGAGGTCATGTATGACAGGATCAGATGAAACCACAGTTATTATTGTTTTTTGTTTTTTTTATTTTTGACTTTTTTCCACTTTTTTTTATTTATTTATTTTTTTATAGATTTTGCCACTTTACAGAGTCAGACTCTACATTTGCATAGAATTGAGAAAATCTTTGGATTACTAAAAACACCTGGATCCAGAATGTTCTCCACAAGCAGTCCTCTGTCCCACTGATATCCGAGTCCTCTGACACTGATGACGAGTTTCTCTTTAATTCTCCTTCATACAAAGAACAATTTGTGTGGAACTAACCTACAGGATAAAGACATGGTAATGATCACGGGTAGAAAAGAAGGGATTTGAATATGGTATGTGTGGCCTGATGGGTTAGCTGTACTCACACACACACACACACACACACACACATACACACAGCAGACTGGCTTCTCCTGATCTGAGCTGCGATATGATCCCGGATCAACTTACTGACTTACAAAGAAGACAGGAGCCAGGAGTGTGTGTGTGTGTGTGTGTGTGTGTGTGTGTGTGTGTGTGTGTGTGTGTGTGTGTGTGTGTGTGTGTGTGTGTCAGTGTGTCAAAGGCCTCTCAGGGCAGCTCTTATCTTCTCACAACATGTCTCCTCATCACACTCACGCATACAAATGAAACACTCACTTTAAGGACCAGATGCTTCATTTCTCTCTCTCTCTCTCTGTCTCTCTCTCTCTCTCTCTCTCTCTCTCTCTCTCTCTCTCTGTCTCTCTCTCTCTCTCTCTGTCTCTCTCTCTCTGTCTCTCTCTCTCTGTCTCTCTCTCTCTCTGTCTCTCTCTCTCTCTCTCTCTCTCTCTGTCTCTCTCTCTCTGTCTCTCTCTCTCTCTCTGTCTCTCTCTCTCTGGTGTGTGCTGGGAGTCTGTGGGTGAGAGTGGCGTGTAGAGTGTGATGCAAGCGCGAATGAGCTTTTCCTAATCTTAATATTTTTTCTTTGCGTGTGAGAACGTGAACGCTTGATATTAATAGTACGCGAGTGGCGATAATAATTTTATTTATTGCTGAGCGGCGGAGCCCGGCCTCTCTCACTTCGTCACAGGGTGCGGTGTGAGGTGAGCTCAGAGGTCTCGGTGAAGCAGGCGCTATTGGCGGTAGGAGAGTGCATTGGATGTGAAAACATGGTGTCGGCATCCCGAATGAACAAAGCCGTGGCGGTGTTTGTGAAGGAGAGGGAGCTCGTGCACAAGCTGTTCGAAGACGGAATAAGGGTAAGCGGAGAGCTTTATCCCGCCAGACCGCTGAGTGCAACATCAATACAAGTTATGGTGTCAAACATTCCCTATTCATTCATAATGAGGATATAGAGCGGGAGCTGTCTCGACGTCGGTAAAATAGTGAGCAGTGTGAGACTGGTCCCGCTAAGCACGTCGTCTCTCGTGTTTTTGAATGAATCCACACTAGACATTTCATTCAGAGTATGGCACGAGGGAAAATCCTATGAATGCGGGGACATTGGGCACAGAAATTTTGTCTGCCCACAAAAAAACACAAGACAGAGAGGAATCCGGGCCTAGCGGAGACGGGGTAGAGATGCAGGCTAAATCGAGCCGCAGTGTGGAGCAGTCAGAGACTGCTGGAGGGCAGGGTGCTGACCAAACCACTGCGGGGGCTAATGCGTCAAACCGTAGTGAACAGACAAGGGAGGAACAGGTGGATGGTGAATGAGGAGAAGGTTAAAAAGAAAGTGAGAAACTATAAGACGGGTCAGATGTGCAGACGTCTGTAGGGAGAGGCACGGAAGTGGAAAGGACTGAGGAATACAGGCACACACAGGGAGCAGAGTGTGGGGGGGCAGACAGCATGGGGATTTCTGACAGCAATGGGGAATCGAACGAAGACAACCTCTCCGACATCTCAGACATTAGTGTGCTGCAGTTGGGGGGAGATCGACAGCTCGACACATTAACTGAAACGACTGATTTTCTGGAGGAGACTTTTTGCAGATCTTTTGAAGTCAAGTTGACTAATTTATCGCATCGGTAGTATAGCTACAACCAACAGTGAGCTATGATGAACTAGATCAGAAAAAGAGATACCGGTTAAAAAACCACCTGGCACAAGTGTGGTGGGAAAGGGGAATTTTCCAGAGCCATGGAACCAATGTCAGTGCTCGAGGTGCAACACATTTTAACAAAACCGACTCATGAAAAATAGAGCTAGAGCAGGGTAGGGTCTTAACGGTGCAGGCGGAAATAAAGGCTACCAGTGAGTAGCACAAGGGCGGCATTGTCATCACTTCCAAAAAAAGTAGACTTGGGACTCTTGAAGAACTCGAGACCTGTAGCACTCCTATGTAGTGACTTGTCAAAATGCCTTGCAAATACTAAAACTAAAACAGTGCATGCACACAATAGTGCACAGGAGCCAGACAAACTGCATACCGGACAGCACAATAATGGACAATATCATTCTTGTCAGAGATGCAATTGATTTATGCAAACTGAATCCATGTGATTTAGGTCTTCTATGACTAGATCAAGAATGACAACATTGTACCAGTCTGTCCTGAGAGCCTGGTCTTCAGTGCTGAACATCAGCAGGAACTAGCGAACCGTACGCCGAGACAAGGGTACTGTCGGGTCGCCTCATGCAGAGACTGTTGGGAGAGGTGGTCTCAGCACTACTCTCCCTTTTCAGGGAGGCTCTGAGGCAGGACCAGGGGGAAAGCCAGCAGCCCCCATCGCCTCTATGAATCTCCACAGCTGTAGAGGGGAATCATCGAGAGGAAGGAGCACTCTTATCCTTCCAAACACCGATACTGACAACATTGGAAGATGCCTCTAAGAAAGTGCTGTACGAAACATGCATTAAGGTTGTGCACAGAGCTCCTCTGGCTGGACTGGAGGAGTCACTCTGGTCAGAACTGTTGGCACTGGACTCTTCCTCACGAGGATGCTGGAGGTCCCTGTACAAACCGCCCATAGAGAAGCGCACAGCTGATCTTCAGTGGCGGATAGTGCATGGGGCCGTGGGCACAAACAGACATGTGGCACACATCGACCCCACTAGGGGCAGGGAGTGTCTCTTCTGTGGTAACGAGGAAAATGTAGACCACTTGCTTTTGCGTTGTGGAAGACTAAGCAGGTTGTTCTCACTGGTTAGAGCTTGGTGCAGAGTTGGGGTTGGGTGGGGTTGGGTAGGAAGTCACATGGGCAGAACACCTTTACGTATATGGGCCAAGGTACATCCCAAAGCAAAAATCTGTGGTTTTACTAAACTTCATAATAGGTCAGGCCAAGCTCTAGGGGGCACTGAGGAGGCAGAAAACAATGCTAAGAGCATTAGTTAAAGCTGGACTTAAAGTCAAATATGCTTTTTTCAAAAGGACTTGAAGGTTGCAGGAATTTTGGGAAGTATGGGCATTGGGCGCAGTTTTATGCTCTGTAGATGCAGATGTTTTAAGGTTTAATTTTTACAAAGAAGTACGAAAGAGGGGGAAGTAAATTCAAGTTTATTTTATTACCTCGGTTTTGTTTCATACACAATTTCATAACGCCACTATGTTTCTCTAGTTTTAGAGGAATCTAAATGAGCAATAACAGGAAAATTTAAAAGTCTCTCTCTCTCACTCTCAGTTTGTCTCCCTCTCTCTCTGTCTTCAGTCTCTCTCTGTCTCCCTCTCTCTCTGTCTTTCAGTCTCTCTCTGTCTCTCTCCCTCTCTCTCTCTCTCTCCCTCTCTCTCTGTCTTTCAGTCTCTGTCTTTCAGTCTCTCTCTGTCTCCCTCTCTCTCTCTCTGTCTTTCAGTCTCTCTCTGTCTCCCTCTCTCTCTCTCTCTGTCTTTCAGTCTCTCTCTGTCTCCCTCTCTCTCTCTCTGTCTTTCAGTCTCTCTCTGTCTCCCTCTCTCTCTCTCTCTCTGTCTTTCAGTCTCTCTCTGTCTCCCTCTCTCTCTGTCTTTCAGTCTCTCTCTGTCTCCCTCTCTCTGTCTTTCAGTCTCTCTCTCTGTCTCCCTCTCTCTCTCTCTCTCTCTCTTGCTTTCTCTCTATCATTCTATCTCTCTCTTGCTCTCTCTGTCTCTCCCTCCCTCCCTCCCACTCTGTCTCTGTCTCTCTCTCTCTCTCTCTCTCTCTCTCTCTCTCTCTCTCTCTTTCTGACTGTCTCCTTCTATCTCTCAATGTTTTTCTGTCTCTGCTGCTCTATCTATCTATCTATCTATCTATCTATCTATCTATCTATCTATCTATCTATCTATCTATCTATCTATCCATCCATCCATCCATCCATCCATCCATTCATCTATCATCACAGTTGCCTGATCATGATGATTCTATATTGATGCCATTTGACCAATCAGTGATCTGCACTATTTTTAGCTCCACCCACAACACCTCAGTGGTATGCTTGGTACCCTGATACACACACACACACACACACACACACACACACGGAACAAATACTTCCCTTTTGGCTGAAGCCACACAAATCATCCTTATTGAATTATGGCCCGTATACGCGCTCCCTCAGACGCCCTGCTAGATCTAATCAAATCCTAATAAACACTACATGTAAACGACACGGCACACACTGAGAGCAATCACACCGACTGTGTGTGTAACGGAACATCACGCTGTGCACTTCACAGAACCGCTATTTCACCTCGATGTGAACAGTTCTAGCAATCCGAACAATGATTGGCTTGTTTTCCCTCTGACAAACACAGCACTGAATAAAGTCAGCAAGATTTATCTGCAGCATACAGCGACGCAGCACTCCATCAGTACACATCAAACATTAGTCCACACACTTGCGTCCTGAAATTCAGTAACAGCATGTGACAGCAACGGTCAGAGAAAGGTTTGAGGTCAAAAAACAATAGAAACCATCGCATAAATTCTAATGGTTTCCACTATGAATACCATTACAAACCATTAACTAACCATTAAAAGCGTTACCATTACCATTATTGGTTCTTAATAGTATACACTAGACCCAAAGAGACCATTACAGTTTCCATTAAAACCAATACAATTCCCATTACACCCATTAAAACCATTAAAAATTCTATGAGGGTTTCTTATTGTGTTTTTCAGCAGTGAATGTTAATAGACCTCCCTCATATCGATAGTGAAGTAAGGATGAGTGTGTCTCAGCACTGTAGCATGCTCAGTCTGTGTGTGTGTGTGTGTGTGTGTGTGTGTGTGTCTCCATTAACATATCTTCATCTGAACATCACCTCCTCTTTCGTCTCCAGCAGTCAGAGATGGTCTCACATGGTTATTTTTAACCCCAGGTCTCTGCTGCATGTGTGGCATCCATCTGCACTGTAACTGCCTGAATAAATCATGAGAGGAAAAAGTCTTTCACACGATGAAAAGACGGAAAAGTAAAACCTGTGTCTTCTCACACACACACACACACACGTACTCACACTCACGTACTCACACTCACGTACTCACACTTACAAAGCTTGAATATGAAAAGCAATGAAAGCATAATTATAGTCAATAAAGAAGACAGTGAGATGGAAAGAAAAGAAGATGAAGGGAAACATCTGTGTTCCTTGGAAAAAAGAAAAAAAAACACTTCAGAGTCTGTAAAAAGTAGAGCATGAGGGCGGACTTGTTTTTTTTTTTATTAGATCAGACTGAAAATTACAATACCGATTTTCTAAAACAAATCTACAAGAACACAGAGGCCACACCTCCTTCAATGAGACTAAACACACAGGCCACGCCCCCTTCACTAAGAAAGAAGCACTGTGGCCACACCTCCTTTTCTGATACTAAACACAGTGGCCATGCCTCTGACACTGAAACTACATCACACAGGACACACCTCCTTCACTGAAACTACATCACACAGGCCACACCCCCTTCACTGAAACTACAGCACACAGGCCACACCTCCTTCACTGAAACTACAGCACACAGGCCACACCTCCTTTACTGAAACTACAGCACACAGGCCACACCTCCTTCACTGAAACTACAGCACACAGGCCACACCTCCTTTACTGAAACTACAGCACACAGGCCACACCTCCTTCACTGAAACTACAGCACACAGGCCACACCTCCTTTACTGAAACTACATCACACAGGCCACACCTCCTTCACTGAAACTACATCACACAGGCCACACCTCCTTTACTGAAACTACAGCACACAGGCCACACCTCCTTCACTGAAACTACATCACACAGGCCACACCTCCTTTACTGAAACTACAGCACACAGGCCACACCTCCTTCACTGAAACTACAGCACACAGGCCACACCTCCTTTACTGAAACTACAGCACACAGGCCACACCTCCTTCACTGAATCTGCATCACACAGGCCACACCTCCTTTACTGAAACTACAGCACACAGGCCACACCTCCTTCACTGAAACTACATCACACAGGCCACACCTCCTTTACTGAAACTACAGCAAACAGGCCACACCTCCTTTACTGAAACTAAAGCACACAGGCCACACCTCCTTCACTGAAACTACAGCACACAGGCCACACCTCCTTCACTGAAATTAAGCACACAGGCCACACCTCCTTCACTGAAACTACATCACACAGGCCACACCTCCTTCACTGAAACTACATCACACAGGCCACACCTCCTTCACTGAAACTACAGCACACAGGCCACACCTCCTTCACTGAAACTACAGCACACAGGCCACACCTCCTTCACTGAAACTACATCACACAGGCCACACCTCCTTTACTGAAACTACAGCACACAGGCCACACCATCTTCACTGAATCTGCATCACACAGGCCACACCTCCTTCACTGAAACTACAGCACACAGGCCACACCTCCTTCACTGAAACTACAGCACACAGGCCACACCTCCTTCACTGAAATTAAGCACACAGGCCACACCTCCTTCACTGAAACTACATCACACAGGCCACACCTCCTTCACTGAAACTGCATCACACAGGCCACACCTCCTTCGCTGGGATCTCTTTAGTCTCTGTAGCTGAATCTCGTGAATTGTTGCAGTGTATTATAAATTATTGACTCCAGCTTCACAGACAGTTAAATAGCGACTGTGTTTTTGCTACGTCTTAATGCTGAACAATGTTTCCAGCCTCATTATGTTTGGCGAATGTCCTGCCAAACCCTAAATCCCAGAGCAGGAAGTTAAAAATCGAACTGAGACAATTTAATTAAGGAACATATGGTCACATGTCCAACTTAATTACCTGGATGTAATGAGCACGCTCCCCATCTCGACCTGTCCTGCTCACTTAGCTTCTTCAGCTAATGCTTTCACTAGGAGAGAGGTTTCCGTCGTCTTGCTCTCATGCTCAGTTTTAATTTGAACCTGAACTCGAACAACACATTATTAAGTCCAGTCTGGGGACCGGGGCGGCTGTGGATCAGGTGGTAGAGTGGGTTGCCGATTTGAGACACAGCCCAGCCTGGTCAGAATTTGGAATGACCTGTCATAAAAGTGTCAGCTTTGCATTGTGGGTAATGAACTGATGATGGTATGATAATATGATGGTTCTCAGGCCCTGTTCTGGTTCACCAGTGGTGAAAATGCTGGGAAGATCTTAGACGTTGTATCACTACTTACCAATAATCATAGTCATAGTTTCAAACAGAAGTCAGAGCACAGGCAGTCAAAATGCAGGCACAAGACAACAACCAGGGGAGGAACAATAAGACTCGATAATGCAGGAGTAAACTCAATGAGACAGGCGGGTATGAAGAGAAAATCGAATCAAGGGTTGAACTGAGACCAGGTGCACACATTAGGGAACTGACCAATGAGAGGAAAAGGGCGGAGACAGCTTCTTGAGAGGGGAAGTTCTGACAAGTGAATTACCCTAGGAGTGATTGCGTATTTGTGTTTGTATTACTGACATCCCACCCAGGGTGTATTCCCACCTCCTGCCCGTAGTTCCTGGGACAGATTCCGGATCCACTGCCACCCTGATGAGGAAAACGAGCTTAATGAAGATAAATAAATGAATGTATGAGAATCTAGAAGACGTTGGAGACGTTTCACGCAGGTTGATGGTTAAATTATGATATCCAATCACAGTTTACCTAGTTAGCTTTAATGGCATCAGAACATCTCCATGGAGAAGTCCAGCGTGCACAAGTTTCTCATTAAACAAGGCTTTAATCCATCGAGTTCACTTTTATTCTCAATGATTTCTGAAGTCACAGTGACAACTAGTATCCCCAAAGGAGGCCGCATGACGAGAAAAGTTCAGGAAACGCCGGTTTAGAGTCATCTTACCTTTGAGTCACATTTTCTCCTTCAGTGTGTTTTGATGTGTTGTAATTTTCCGGTGTGAGTTAAGGCGTGCGCCTGCTTAATGTCCATTTAAAAAATAACAAAAAAAGCAAGATTTAAAAAAAATAAAAAATGTGTCCCTGACCCCCGAGCTGTCCTCTGTGTCCTGTGTAGTGGCTGCTCTTAACAAGCTTGTCTATGTGCGCTCAGTTTAAATGTCACTAAAATAAAAGCGAGACACGGGCCGCTAATCAGACGTTAATGCAACTTCAATAATCACACCAGGATGAAGGAAAAGAGAGAGAGAGTGCGGGAGAGAGAGGCAGTTCTTCTGTCCTCTGTGTGTTCACATTGTGTTGGTGCTAAATCCCTGAGTGGTTGATTTCACGCATGTTAATTGGGGATGAATGGATTTGGAGCTGAGAAAGTGTGACAGACGGAGTGAAGGAGGAGAACACGGCGAGGTCGGAGTCTTTAGTCCCGTTTATCCTGCTTTAGCCCGAGAGCAGCTTAGCTTTGATGTCAGATTCGGCTTTAGGAGAGCGGAGTCGAGAGGAGGACGTGTGAAACGCCGGGATTGATCGTTACTCTTCCTTTCTTATTCTGTCCATGGCTGCAATATCATACTGTAACTGTGTTACATCTTTTTAGGGATACAGCTCTCATTCATCAGAGTCGCTTTACATTACATTACATTTACAGTGTTTGGCGGAAACCCTCATCCGGAGCGACTTACATTTATCTCATTTACACAGCTGAGCAGTTGAGGGTTGAGGGCCTTGCTCAAGGGCCCGACAGTGGTAGCTTGACCTCCTGACCTTCTGATCAGTCACCCAGAGCTTTAACCACTGACCCACCACAGCCGTATGCCTTATGTGAGTGTTGCACAGTTCAGGATTGCAGTGTAAAACGAGTGCAGATTCCACTGACTTTCCTTCGCTTAAGTGTTAAGAGTTTGCTCCGTTATCCGAGATGGTTTCCCACACGACAGCCGTCAGTCTGGACGAGTCAAGAGAATCACATGCTTCAACTCATACATAAAGCCAGTGATGTAAACTGTACACACATGATGGACAGCACTCACTGTTCTCTTTCATATACATGAATAAAGAGATTTTAAAAAAATGAATATAATAAATTGCTATTATTATTATTATTATTATTAGTAGTAGTAGTAGTATGCGTTATTACTATTACTACTACTACTACTACTACTAATAATAATAATAATAATAATAATAATAATAATAATAATAATATAGGTCAAGGTGCTTTCCACAGATAAATGGCAAATAAAAAAAACAGCATGAGGAAGGACGTAGAAAATAGAGAAATTAAACATTTTATGGAAATTCTAAAAATGAATACTTCTAAAACTGATTATAAAGTCACCATAACATAATGAATAAATAAATAAATATAAATATTTCATAAATAATATTAAATATTAATGATGTATGCAGTAATGCCACTGAACTGTAGCTGAGGGAGGGGGGGGGGGGAGGGGGGCGTTGACTAATCTTTTTAAATCAAATTTATATAAAACATTTTAAATAAATAGAAATAATAATATAAGCTAAATAAATAATCCAAAATAAAGTCAAATAGTTCACTAGTGCAACAGACTTCATGATTTTTAAAAAATTTTTTTCATCATTCTGTGTGAAGTGCTTCTTTACAACGGGGAATTTCCCACAACGGCGTGAATGAACATGAAAACATAATCCACAGTGATAAGTTTTCTTCCTGCTCGGCACTACTTCACCGCTCACACAGCTGCATTCTCAGAATAATAAGCAGATATAATGGATAGCAGATGAAAACACACAGACTTGATTTGCACTCTTATAATTTGCGGTGCAGACATGGTGTAGAAATCTGATTTAGGAGATGAATGTGATTCGTCCTGCCGTGTGGTGAGGCATCAGAAGTGCTGTGTGGTGTGTAGGTCTGGGTACTGTAATGACAGGAGTACCGGATGATTGGCTCATGTACAGAGCTTTGATGTCAGTACTGGATACAAAATAATAATAATAAATAAATAAACCCTGCGACTGGTGTTAGACATGAGCCGTCATAAAATGCTTTCGAGTCTTCTGTCCTGCTGTCCACTTCACTTCTCTGTTTCTCCTCTGCTAATGGAATATTAATATTTAAAGTGGCCCAGTGGAGGAGATTAACCTCTTTACTGAGTGTGTGTGTGTGTGTGTGTGTGTGTGTGTGTGTGTGTGTGTGTGTGTGTGACATTAAAGCTCTAGAGAGCTCATTTTGAGCTAAATGTCTGCCTGACTTTTCTCTCAAAAGCCGCATGCACCCTCAATTATGACTAGCGCTGATATTATATTACAAATAATAGGAGAAAAAAATAGAGCGGTTGACCTGATTCATTTTGTTCCTCGTGTGTTTCATTCTGCTGTCTCCATCCACTTGATACACTGAGTTAATGCGCTCGTGATGTGCGTATTTGTTTCATATTCCTCTCTCTCTCCCTCTCTCTCTCTGTCTCTGTAGGAATACGACGACGGATACGGAACAGCCTACGATGACCAAGGGTACGACTCATACGACAACACTTACAGTAACCAAGGTCAAAAGTAAGCCTGTGTGTGTGTGTGTGTGTGTGTGTCTGTGTGTGAGCGTGCTGGAAATAGGTGTTTGTTTGTTTTTTTCCTCTGAATGGACCGCGTGAAGAAAGGGCAGGTCCACAGAGAGACGTGGACTGTCTGAAGAGATGTACGCTTGTTAATTTCCTGCAGAGGTCAAACTGAGAGCAAATGTATTCGGTCACATCCTGCGCTGTGCGCTTTAAAATAAAAGATTTGGTTTGAGCTCAATCGTACCGACGAAACTGGCTTTCTTTTCCCTTATTTACGGTGTATTCTAGTAACTGTAGTCTGGTTTAATATAGAGTCGTAGTGAGGTTGGTTAGGGCTCCAAGCAGTAGAGGTACATTTCATGAGATTTTGTTCATACTCGTGCATATGTTGTTACGTGTCAGTCAGTCATAAGTCACCAAGCATGTTCACGGTACAGCTGATTTACTTTTAGCCACACCCACAACTCTCCATATACGTAAATTTACACAAACGCCGAGTTCCCGTCTGTTGGATAGGACTGTTTTTCGTGAGCGCTACAGTTCTTGTATAAGTGCTCCTGTGAACGACTTCGTTGCATCGGTATCCACCTTGATATCCACTGTAGAGTCAGATTGATTCTTGAATATTGATAAAAGCGCAGATTTATTTATTTATTTATTTATTTTTTAGAACTGTAGTTCTCCGTTCTATGCATCCGTCTGATTTAAGCATCTAGGCATTTCGTATAATAGCCGCCGAAATCATCTGCAAAACGATACGGTGCTTGGACCCCGATGATCGCTGCTCGTAGTTATATTTTTAGCCTGGCGTTCGAATGCAGTGTTTTGTTTACATCTATGTTGAAGTTTAGAATTTGATTGAGTTGCCTGTGTATTATATATTAGATAGTTCTATCTCATAAACTTCCAACTTTATTTAAAAGCAATAAGGATTTTGCAGAAAATAAATATATTAGCATGTGTGTATTTTTTAATTTTTTTAAAGACCCTTGCTGGTTTATTATTTGATTTCCCTTTACTTACCACCCTGAAAATAAGAATAATACTAATCCTAGACGATGCTGAGAAACTAGTACATGAGTTCATAACTTCTAGGTTGGACTACTGGAACATGATTGAGGAAACTTCAGCTTGCTCACAACGCAGAACCTTTTGTCATTAGAACTCCAGACTTAGCAATGCTACACTGGCTGATTACTGTTTTCTGCCTTCTGCTCTGTTCAATGTATCTTGCTGATCTCATGAAGCAGTTGAGCACCACCTAAGCGTTTCACTTAGCTGAGGAAAGTCTAGTGTTTAGTCCTGAGGATTATCACGGCTCAGCCGTCGGAAGCCATGACGCCTCAGACAACATTAGGAAGTCTCTAGAGCGCAATAACTTTTCTTGAAATCTATCATTTGTTTCTCTTTTAATCTTTTGTATGGATACTACTTTGACATGGTTGGGCTTGGAAAAGAAATCGGGGGTGTACCCGAGGGTGTATCATTACTTTCTGTTGTATTCTGTTGTATTTGAAGACACGCCCTCTGTCCTGCCTCTTCTACTGTATGTCTAACTGTGAAAATGTTATGTTTTTGATATTGCAGCATTCTCTAGCTTCGCAGGTTAATGGATTAAAAGGCAGGCACGTTTAACAGTAATGAGGGAACGCCTGAACACTTTCTTCCCGCCGGCGGATGATTGTTTTCATCAGCCGGTAGATTACAGTGTTGTGCCTGTAGTTGGGACTCAGCTTGATAATGGGTTTGGAGTGCTAACACGGCTAAGTGTAGGCTCTCTTTCACCAGACAGCGACAGCTCGGATTTGTGTTTCTCCCGTGTCGCGCTGTCTGACTGCATTTCTTCAGTGAAGTGTTTATGGGGTCGGGGAGGTGTGGAGGGGTTTCGGTGTGCTTTAATGGTGAGTTTGAGGGAAGCGGTGGACGCTCGCAGCACTTAAGATGTCAACCGTGGTGAGATGGTGGGAGAAAATGGGAAGAGGAGCGAGAGATAGAGGAATGTAGAGTGCTGGTCATTTCGTTGATGGATGGCTGATGCATTTTTTTGTGGTTGTGTCAAACTGACTTGACTCCAGCACTGTGGAGGAAAAGCATTCCTCCTAAACACATAAACACACACACACACACGACTGTAGAACAAATTTCCGTGCAAGAGATATTTAGGAGGCTGACTGCATGAGGGCTGACTCTCTTGTTTTATTTTACTGTTGTTTTTTAATGTTATAATACCCTCCTCTTATAATATGTCCACACGTCATTAATAGATTATTTAGTACAATGTCTTTAGTAATGATGAACACCTGACTACAAGCCATTTTCTCCTTTACCTGCTCCACTATTGGTAAAGGAGTATATAAGAACGGATAAGTCACATGACACCGGGGAGGGAAAATGGCTAATTTGGCCCAATTTGGACATTTTCACTTAGGGGTGCACTCACTTTTGTTGCCAGCGGTTTAGACATTAATGTCTGTGTGTTGAGTTATTTTGTCAAATTTACACAGTTACACAAGCTGTACACTCACTACTTTACACAGCGTCATTTCTTCAGTGTTGTCACATGAAAAGATACGATCAAATATTTATAAAAATGTGAGGGGTGTACTTACTTTTGTGAGATACTATACCTTTGAATGTAGCTTTGGATGCATTCAGTCTTTGGGGCATAGCATACGTGGACCTTACAAAAGAATGCTGGTGTAGATCTCGGCCTGTGTGACATTATTTATTCTTTGGGGCAGAGTAAATAAAGTATTAGTTGTTTGGCAAACAGCCAAATGTGTTTCTCTGCGTTTCTGAAGCCATTGATCAAGGCAGGCTTTGTGAATAGATTTGCAGTCTTGAGGCAACAGAGCAAGTGAATCAGACAGAGAGAAAAATAAGAAAATAAAGAAAGGGTAAAAACTGCACTTTTGTCTCTGCATTTCTCAGAATCGTGTCTATGTATAAAGATATAACAGCTAGCACTACAAACGGACTGTTTCAGTGTCACTGTTGATATAGCTCCTGGGTAAAGAAACATTCAGACAAATACAGAAATCAAATTATTTTTACTTTTAGACAAGAGTCAATTCAACTAATCTCTCTGAAGTGTCAGTTATCACCAGTGATCATTAAAACCTTATTAAAACGTGAACTTTTGAAAGCTTGGTGTGTTCAGGATTGTTCAGAATAGCAGGAGGTTCCTAATTTGTCTAGTATACAAGGGAAGCGGGGGGGTAAACACGAAACAGTAAGAGCGTTATTAAGGCGGTGGATGCTAATTCCACCTCCTTTATATGTCATGACTGACATATTCCCAATTCCAAACCCATTTATACATCACTTCTGGTCAATTCATACTTCCTGCAAATTCCACCCCTTTTAAACATCATGACTAATACATTCTCAATGTACACACCTTCATATCTTACTACTTGATGATTTCCAATTCCTACCTCCCTTTGTAAATGATTGCTGGTGGATTTCCACTGCAGGTCAGTTCCCAAATCCTGACAATTCACTTCCATACCCAAGTCACTACTGGACACCTGGCAATTCCTGGAAATTCCACTCCACTCCTTTGACACTCCACGGCTGGCAAGTTCCCACTTCCCACCAATTCTTGCCCCTTCATAGTCACTACTGCCTAATTCCCAGTGTTCTCCTCCCAATGCTCTTTCATACATCAGTGCTAGCCTACTCCCAATTTTTGCCAGATCCCACTCCTTCATATGCCACCATGACCAGTTCCCAATTCCCACTAACTCTTGCCCCTCTTTGAATGCCACTACTGGCCAATTCTTAATCCCCAACAATTCACCCTCAATTCTCCCTGAGCTGTTTTTTTCCCCAGTTTCTATAGACTTAAAAGATTTTTCTACTATTCTATTTGATATTTTGAACTAGAGGATGAACACGTTAGCAGTGATCTCCATGCAACTGATCCATTATCGATATTGTCGTTATGATTTAATTAAGCACAACATAAACTAGATAAAAAATAAATAAATAGAGCGTCATGATCCGAGGACTGAACAAGAACAAGATTTGGAGGGTGACCCTCAGTAACCTGTCAGTATGAGGTTCCAGAAATCTGTAGATGAGATACAGGGGCTTACAATTGCACCGTGGTCATATGGAGTCCCACATTTCATCTTCACATTAATGGTAAATGATCTGCACTTCTATAGTGCCTTTATTTTAAAACCTTAGCGGTTCTACAAAGCGCTTTACACTGTCTCTCATTCACCCATTCACACACACACTCACACACCAATGGCTGCACAGCTGCCTTGCAAGGCCAGGTACACATATACTGTCAGCCATTTTACTTTCAGCTCTCTCTCTCTCTCCCTCTCTCTGGGGAGTCTGCTGGTCACCTCATTACAATGACGGCACTGCTTCAGGACAGCAATAGAATAATAAGAATATTTGAACAACTCAGTGTGAGAGAAAAAAGCATGTAATGTTCAGAATTTTGAATTGAGTAGGTCAATTGCTGAAGTCTATGCCTTTTCTCTCTGCTAGGTCTTTAGTTATATCGAAAATAAAATATGGCTCCCTCTTTGCTCAACCAATACTCAGTGGATTCTCTCACGATGTGTATCAGGTCAAAACTGATGGCCTATTTCCCAACTTTGCACGCGGTTTCATATCGAGAACAATTCATTTTCAGACCCCGACTATCTAGTACTATCACGTGTTAACATCCTGCCAAATGTAGAGCACTGTCAACGTTAACTTATTCAAATTAACTAACAAATAGGCTGGCTATCAGTCTGCTGTAGCCTCGACGGTAAGGGACAGAGATGGCTAATATTTCAAACCGGCGCTTTCTGGATTCTGATTGGTAACAAACAGGTATGTGACGGTGAGGAAACTTTCCCACCAGTTACTCGACATGTGACAACACCGGTAATACCGGTAACCACAACAACAACAAAACAGTACAATGACAAACCCGCTTATATTAAACATAGAACTTTTGAAATCTTCCGCCATGATCTTGTCAGTCAGCTCGCCTCACTCTCGTTACGCGATGAATGAAATCCGATCCGTGCTGCGACTCTGATTCATTCGGGTGCGTTCAGATGATTACTATAAAAAAGCAAAACGACAGTTGGGGTGGGCGCCGCGGTGGGCGAGTGATGTAATTGGTGTGCGGCCGAACACCGTGTAACACCAGGAACGCCAACTGTCACAGCAAACGTGGTAACAAGGGGTAATTTTCTATAAAAGAAGTTCTGACAGTAGTTCCAGCTTCAATGCAAATGACGGGTTTATTGTAATGCACTCATTTGAATATGTTATCATTGTCTCCAGACATATCATTATCCCATAATACATATGAGCTCAACCCATCAAAAATTTCATAGCTCTGATGTATAAAAGATACCGATTCTCTTGGTGTGACGCTAAAGCACGGTCTGTCCGATAACCGTGTGCCACCCATTCGTATGTGCAAATGAATGGGACTGACGACCGTCAACTCTTCTTGAGTTGTGGTTTCAGACAAATTGGCTCATAGCTCTGTATGTGATTTAAATAAACATTTAAAAGAAAACAAATTGTCCAAGAAAAGATTTGTCTAAGCTCTACTGGCTTCTGGAGAATAATCCAAGTCAACACAACAGGACAAATTAGACAAAAAAACAACAACAAAAAAAACACATGGGTTTCAGGGCAATGGAAATTATTCATGTCGGCTAGTGCCCTTTAAATTATTTATCAACTTGAACTTTACTATGATGGAAACGCACATGTTCCTGACTTGGTATGAACGTAAGGCCGCTGATCAGACTGGGATGTTACTAACTGCTCTGAATGAGGCTTGTGATTGTGGTTTAAATGTGATGTGAAATGGTCAAACACAGAGCCATGAAATTGCCCAGGATTGCAGAGGAAAAGGTCAGTGTGGCAGGTGGGAGCAAGGTTTAGTGGGAGTCTACAGAAGGAGTTTGGGAGAATGAGCAAATTATTGTGGCACACCTGTTTCTTATTTGTGGCTGGCTCCCTAAAGCCCCCGTCCAATCAGTTCCCAAAATTACTAGATGGGAAAGGTGGGGAATAATCAACACCTTTTCGGTATGATTTTGTACCTTATACATTTTCCTGGAGTCTCACCCTGGCCAGCAAGACGGAGCCCAAGGAGGGGTTCATGGGAAAGGCAGTGGAATGGCTCAAAAGGCTCTGGATGGCAGCTCGGTAATGCCGTATGCAGATATAAAGAAATAACACATAAATTTAAACTTCAGATTTGTACTATTTGAGGAAAAATAATTTTTAAAAAATAGTCGACTAGATGTCTTTTCCATACAGTAGTTAAACGTGATAATAAAAAATAAGGCTGCTCAGTTAACAACCACAAACAGTTCCAGCATCAGTGTTTATCATAAATCAGTGCAATAAGATATCATCTGTATATCATATTACATTTCATGAATGTACCAATTCTTCTAAATAAACACACTCATGTGGACAACCTGGTGGCTAAAATTGTTGATTCTGGAGCTGAGATTATGCAGCATGAAAGCACATCAGATCTGTCCATCAACAGAGCTGTCCTTCTAACTCAGTGACCTCCCTTGAATGGATGATGTGATGTCTACAACAGTGTCTGGGAGGTTTTCCCACCATGTTCAGTGTCTGGGAACGTTGAGCCGGCATGCACCGCTGAGCTGACTCTCAACTAGCTGAGTGGGATTGGATAGTGTTGTGAAACCCACAGCTCTGAAAACACTCTCTCACAGAGCACTTTTCAAGACAGAATGCACAGTGTGGCAACTTTATTTAAATTGTATTTAGCTTTAAAGGACAAGGAAAAATGCATGAGGAATTCCTCTGGCAGCAGTCAGGGGGGGAAAAAAAAACGCATGCACACCTCTGCAGTTAACCACAGAAGTTATATAACAGTGTTATGAATCAAAAGAAAGTTAAAAATATAAAGTTCCCAGTGGAGTCTTGTGCAGTTGTCTGTAATCTAATATGAAAAATTTCCAAACTAGCACAGTCTGGCTTTCTTTATCATCTAGATGTTTTGCTGTTTTGTTTTCCACTACCCCGACTTGATGACCCCACAGTGGTAAGTATTGACAGTATTAGTTCACTAGTCTATGCAACCCATAACACACACACACACACATGCACACACACACACATCCCGCTGTGTGTTGTGATGGCATTTAAACTGAAACAATCGTGATCCTCTGTAGCTTTAAAACTTTCCCATCTTTAAAGCCGACCTTAAAAGAGAGATGAGAAAGATTTTCTATGCCGAGGGACACATTTGTCTTAGTGAAAATGTGACCTGACACTGAGAGAAACAGGAAGTCCCTACATTCCTCTGTTCCTTTAAAAGACGCTTCAGTTTCTCCACAAGTCAAAATCTCACAATTGTGACCCATGTGTTTCTTGTCTGGCACGTTCTTCCTTCACTGGCTATCCTGTGGCCCAGTTTTGATATTTTCCCCTAGAGTTTCCCCTCCGTCTCACGCGCTGTGGTATTTATAATGTGTTTCGTCTGAACTCCCATGTTTTCCTGTTCTCTTTCTGTCGGGGCGTCTCTGCTGAGGCTGCGTTAGCGTGATGAGCACCCTCTCTCTCACCTCGTTAAATTACACTCCGGCTCCGTCCTGCAAATAAGAACACTAAAGAGACTTTGCACATCACTTCCCTTTCTTTCTTCTCACGTCTCCTCTCTGTCTGACCGCCTGTCTTATTTCTTTCTTTCTCTTTTTTTTTTTTTTGTCTATCATCATCATCTCTCTTGTCCGTCATTCACGTATATTAGGGATGGAGAGGAACCGGACTCAAAAGGGAACCCATTCTCATCTAGGTAACACCAGATTGTAAATAACTTCCATTCTATGCAGTGTACTATATAGGCAAAAGTCCTGAACATTAATTGGAAGGTCGTTCCATAACTGTGGGGCTTTGTAAGAGAAAGCCCTTCCCCCTGCTGTAGTCTTCACTCTTCTAGGTACCAACAAATAGCCTGCATCTTTTGATCGAAGTGGGCATGGCCGATCATAAAAGATCAGAAGTTCCCTCAGGTTCTGTGGCACGAGATCATTTTGTGCTTTATAGGTCAATAATAGTATTTTATAATCAATGTGAGATTTCACTGGGAGCCAATGCAGTGTGGATAAGATCGGGGTGATATGGTCGTATCTTCTGGTTCTAGTTAGGACTCTAGCAGCTGCATTCTGGACTAACTGGAGCTTGTTTATGCTCCTACTGGAACATCCAGACAGTACGGCATTACAATAATCCAACCTAGAGGGAACAAATGCATGAAATAGTTTTTGTTGCATCGTGTATTGACATATATATAATTTTACACAGAGGTTGCATATATAGAGAAAAAAAAAAGCAGTGGGCCTAAATCAGAACCATGCGGAACTCTAAACTTTGCCTTAGTATGCATGGAGACGTCACTATCTACATCTACAAACTGTTAACGGGAAGACCAGTGCTGTGCTCTAATGAGGCCTAGAGTAAATTCTGACTGATAGAGTTCATGATTACTCCTACGTAGGTACGAGCATAGCTGCTGTGCTACAACCTTTTCTAAGATCTTTGAGACAAAGGGTGTACTGATGAGTGCATATAGGTAGCGCTAATGCACTGAGCCCATGTACCTGTAGGGAAGTGAAGAAGAATAAAGCAGCGCACATGGTATACGGAGAACTAATCCCTGTGTCTGTGATCTGTGTGAGCAAGTCAAATGAAACAAAGGGGAGGTTTGATATTGGCCTATAGTTGGACAATCGACAGGGGTTGAGGTCAGGTTTGTCACTCAGGGGTTTGATAACTGCTAGTTTAAAGGGTTAGGCACATATCCAGTGCCTAAGGGAAGAATTGATTATTAGAGGTTGAACTGATTCTGGTAGTAACTGCTTGAAAAAAACATGTAGGTAAGGGATCTAGTAAACAAGGCCAGGGAGCAGACAAGCAAGACTGGTTAGAGTGGCAGAGACGATGGGTACTGCTGTCTGGATACTGTAGTCCAGCTGGTTGCAGTGGCATTGTGGGTAAGATCTGTTGTCTGACTGGTTGCAGTGGAATTGTGGATTGAAACTTTAATCCAGTTGGTTGCGGTGTGAAATGTGGTTAGAACTGTGGTTTGGGGCGGGAACTATGGCCCAACTGGGTGCAATGGTCTAAGAGATGGGAATGCAGCCTGATTGTTTGCAGTCATACCTTTTGGTGGGAACTGAATCCTGATTGGTTACAGTGGCATTGTGGGTGGTCCTGCACTCTGATTAGTTGCAGCAGTATGTGTACCATATAATTTGTTGTGTGCACATATTGACTGAATTTAGGCTCCCCACAACTAATTAGGATATACAAAGTAAGTGTGTGTGTGTGTGTGTGTGTGTGTGTGTCTTCATATGAGCTCTCCGAGACTCCTGACTGAGTCTCCACTTGGCTCGAGGAAAGAGTGGAGTTATGGGCTGAACACACACCTTAACACACTGAGCACCTGGGGAGTCGTTCATGAGCCTCACACACACTCACATATTCACCCACCTAAACCATCTGCTTAATCACACCACTCCGACACTCTCAGGCACTGGAGATCAGCGCTGCTTCGTGTGTTTGTACAGAAAGACGGTCTCTCGCAGGTAATGTGAAGCTAGGTTAGCGGAGGTTAGCACAGAGGTTAGTGCACCAGAGCTTGTGTTTGTTTTATCAGGTCCAGGAGGAGGGCTGTGACAGATTGCTCCTCTGCAGGAGATGTCTGGCCACGACAGCGGGGACTTCAGGTGTTTGTTATAGAGAGAGACATGCAAGCTGGCATTTCAGCATGTCTCTCTGCTTCTGCTGTGAATTTATTGCTGTTATAAACATTCATTTGTGTTTCAATTTATTGTCCTTTTAGTTCTGCCACTCCACCGTCTGAAAAGTGTTGATAAGTCTGGATTCGGATCCCTTTCATTCCGAGCCAGAACAATTTCACCCTCGATGCAGAATCTAATATGAGTTCTACATCTTATACGTATCTTTTATTCCAAAGTGACTCAAAAATGAAGCTGAATCCAATCACAAAACTTAACAGTTCCTGGTTACTGTGTCTTGAGAAGATTGCAAGCATTGAAGTAAATCGAAGAGGAGTCTATTATGTTGCTGCAGGAATATTCTTAGTTATAATTAATATGTAAATCACTTAAAATCACACTTGATCCAGCACATGCTATTATTTTGCATTGTTTTATATAATTCTCCAACAGTTAGTTGCACACACAACTTTATCGATTGATTAATTGATGAATTAACAGTGCCATGGTAATATATGTAGCACGTTTGTCTCGCATCTCCGAGGTTGGGGGTTCGATTTCCGTCTCCGTCCTGTGTGGATAGAGTTTGCATGTTCTCCCCATGCTTCAGGGGTTCTCCAGTTTCCTCCCCAGTCCAAAGACATTTGTAAGCTGAACGGCATCTCTAAATTGTCCGTTGTGTGTGAATGGGTGTGTGAATGAGTGTGTGAGTGTGTGTGCGATTGTACTCTGAGATGGCTTGGCACCCCATCCAGGGTGTCCCCCGCCTTGGGCCCAGAGTTCCCTGGGATAGGCTCCGCCCCCCCCTGCGATCCTCTATAGGATAAGTGTTATGGAAAATAGATGGCGATATTGATGGTGTTTATGAGCATTGAGAGATCGTCAGATCACGAGCTTTGACAGAATCATGTGAGTCATTTGTTGCGTTTCTGTCATGTAATCGTGTTTCTCTTGCTGTTATCAACACAACAGAGAGGCTTCGATTGGATTTGATCCGTCTGTGGTGTGTTCCAAGCCTTTTCACTTTTTGCTCTGCTTTTATATCAGCTTCAATGCTTCGGCTGATTCCGTGGCACTCAGTAATTGATTCGAATTGAATTGAAGTGAATCGAATGGAACAGAATCAGGTAGGTCATTCAAGGTGGTATAAATCAACTTTGCGATGGAGGATAGAAATGGTGTTACCATTGAGAGATTATCTCACTAAGTCTGGATAGAGCTGGAGTCAGTTTTATTTAAGGATCTAGTTAAATTTCAGTCTGGATCCATTTAATCTTCAGATATGATTCCAGTTCAAATGATCAAACGAATTCCCTATGGATTAGCTGTTACTATAGAAACAATAACATGTTAGAACTCTTCAACACCTTCTGAGCAATTGGAATCCAGAATTTAACGGCACTTATGGTATAAAGAGGATCAAGTAAGTTGTTTTTTGGGTGTTTTTTTTTTTTTTTTGTGAAAAACAGATATTTGTACGTTTGGACACCTTGTCATGGATGACAAAGAAAAAGAAGTTGTTTAGAAAGAACAGCGCTGTTGAAATTCTCTTTGTTCACGCTCCTCGTCTGTTTATCATCTCCCATCGCCCTGCGCCAAACTTGTGCAGAAATTCTTACAGATGTATTATTAATGTTGTTTATAAGCATTAAAAGGTCATTAGCTTCTGCTAATTGAGTTCTGACTGGAGGCAAAAAATCCCACATCTGTTCAGTTTCTTTCCTCCTGCGTTTGATGAGACGAAGACACAAAAACAACCCTCGTGCTCATCTTCTTCTACTCTCTTTGAAGTAGGGATTGTAATTATCACTCATCCGGACTATGAGACACGTATCACTGGCTTAAAAATGGATGAAAAGCAAACACGTGTTCTTTAAGTGGTGCTGCTAAATGAGCATCATGTCCAGGTGAATGGAGATGGAGATGGAGGTGTTTGTTTTGCTGAATTGAATGTCATTATTTTCGAGTGTTTTCTTTTGTACCGTATGCTGTACGTTTATTATATACTAGATTTAAATCCACTTCAAACGGAGCATCCGATGAAATACCAGCGTCCAAGTCAAGTCCAAGATCGAGTCAAAAGAAGAGTCAAGATCGAGACTGAAAACCATGAAGTCCTTTTTGAGGCCAAGCCTTTGCTTCTTGTCAAGCTTAGTGAAAACAAACAAAAACAAACAAAAAAAAACACCATGCAAATGATTTGAAGAGACTCGTGGTCGAGAGTAAGAAGATCTTGATCTTGACACTTAGATGAAAGTTCCACGACATTAAACTGATAATAAGTGTGACGTGTCATTGTTTAATAAAATTACAAATCAGTGGAGATCTGCTGCAGTATTAGAGGAATAAAACACTTCGGAACTGTTTACACGAGTGCGTTTTCGTTCTAAAATAGCGTTTTAAAGCGAAAACGATCCTCGTCCACGCCGACGTTTCCGCCGTGTTTCAGAAACGATCTCCGTTCACACGACACGACCGAATACGCGTGTCACATGACCATTCACGCACACTGGGCATACGCGTAGAAGTGTAAACAGGAAGGCGGTTGCCAGTCACCGGCAGGCGCAACAACCCGCGCGTGTCCGTGTAGGGCTGACGCCGCTCGCAATGAGATTCCAGAAGACCCAATCAGGGGGCAAATGTGGGCGGAGCCATGCCTTCGTTTACAAAAGTCTTCGTTTTGATCTGTTTACACTGAAGCGCGAGCCCGGAGTTGTCAAACTAAAACGGGGCCTTCGGCGTTTCCAAGAGTCTTCGTTTTCGAGGGTGGAAAATGCCGGAGTAGTTTAGACGACAGGCGTAACCGTAGCAACAATTATGTGTTCTAAAACGAAAACACACTCGTGTAAACAGAGCCTTAGGGATGTGCTGCTATAGGTAAACAAGTTTTTCTGGAGGACTCTTCTGCTTTTCTTCACCTCTTGAGTGGTGATTCAGAGCGGCGACACTGAAAAGAGATTTATATCAGTCTGGACAAGAGAAGAGGAAAGGACAGAGATAAAGCGAGAGAGAGGCAGACAGACAGACAGACAGACAGACAGACAGACAGACATAGAGAGGACCAGAAGGAGAGTCAGATGAGGAGATGGAGAGAAAAGGTGAGAGGGAGAACAAAAGGAGTGAAGGATATTGACAAAATGTCACGGTACAAATTAGAAGTGTCTAACACGGTTTGGAGGGCCAACTGCTTGCCAGTCAGACCCAACAGGGGTGTGTGTGTGTGTGTGTGTGTGTGTGTGTGTGTGTGTGTGTGTGTGTGTATAAGAGAGGAATCGGCCTGAGAGAAAACCCTCGGCTCTTTGAAACTCTCATAAAGGCCTGAGGAAAATGGTTTAAATTCCCAAGAGGCATTAATGCGTCTAACACACTGCTCCATGCTTCTGTCCGGAGCAGAATGGATGAGGATGAGGGACGTGTGTGTGTGTGTGTGTGTGTGTGTGTGTGTGTGTGTGTGTGTGTGTTTGTAAGTGGACCGTGCCAGTGGTCTAAATGCTAAGATCTTCTCTCTGACCAATAACAGGCTGTCTCATTAGAGGAGCTCCTGGCAGAAAGGTGGTGTAAACTGTCTCTCTCTCTGTCTGTCTGTCTCTCCAGTGTCGAATGGTGTCAGACATATTTGTGAGTGTGAATCCAGCAGCAGCGGATGTGTGAAAGCACCGCCTAGAGCACTTTGTTATTGGAACCCTCGCTCTCTGAATAATTGCCTCTGCAGATTTTGCAATGCACAGAGAGCAACTTCTATAACTAGCATGTAATCTGTGTGTAACCCTTTATACCTCATGTATAACTAATACAAAACAATACATAGTAGCGTAAGAGTGAGAATGGATCTTTACATGTGATGCTGTATCCCGCGGTGCGGTGTTGGGGTGTACGTCATAGCCAATAGTTTTAGATCTACAAACGACATGCAACATAAAACAAAGGCAACCTGAGTAAACACACGACACAGCTTTATTTATTTATTTATCTATTGAAGAGGAAAAAAAAAATTAACCAACAGCTATCATCCATGTGAAAAACTAATTGCCCCCTTAAACTTAAAATCTGGTTGTGCCTCCTTTAGCAGAAATAACTGCAACCAAACGCTGCCGATAACTGGAGATCGGACTCTCACTTACTTCTAAGACCGGGACTTACTCCTACACTTTGGATCGTCGTCTTGCTGATGGACTGAAGACCGGAAATTCTGTTAGAGAGCAGAATTCATGTTTCTGTCAATTATTGCAAGTCGCCCAGGCCCTGAAGCAGTAAAGCATCCCCACACCATCACACTGCCTCCACCATGCTTGACTGTAGGTATGATGTTCTCTTTTTGGAGTTCGGTGTTTGGTTTACGCCAGATGTAACGGGACGCCTGTCTTCCAAACAGTTCCACTTTCAGCTCATCAATCCACAGAACATTCTCCCAAAAGGTTTGAGGATCATCAAGGTGCGTTTTGGAAAAATGCAGACGAGCATTAATGTTCTTCTGGGTCAGCAGTGGTTTTCACCTCGCCACTCTTCCATGGAGCCGTTTTCCCCCGGTGTCTTTCTGATAGTGGAGTCATGAACACTGACCTTTATTGATGCAAGAGAGGCCTGTAGTTCCTTTGATGTTGTCCTCGGCTCTTTTGTGACTTCCTGAATGAGTCGTCACTGTTCACTTGGAGGAATTTTGGAAGGTTGTCCATTTCTGTGAAGGTTCACTACTGTGCCGGGTTTTTCCATGTGGAGATAACGGCTCTCGCTGTGGTTCTTTAGAGTCCCAGAGCCTTTGAAATAGCTTTGTAACCCTTCCCAGACTGATGTCTTTCAATCACCTTCTTCCTCATCATTTCTCAAATTTCTTTCAACTTTAGCATAGTGTGTTACTGGGTAAGATCTTTTAACCATCTTCATGCTGTTGAAAGTGTTATTTAAGTGTTGATTTGATTGCTCATATGATAGTCTACTCATCTACTCATTTGGAAGCAGTATAACACAATAAGTGAAAGTTCCAGAATCTATACAGATTAGATTTTTTTTGGAGCCATTGTAATACATTATGTCCATCGTTTGATGTTAGATTTGAGTTGCTTTCTTGTGCAGTCCTAGATCGGATACGTCCAATACAGGGTCATGTCCCAATCCTATTAGAAAATTCCATCGGAATCGCACGGGATGTGTTTAATGAGACGAGAGTGTGGATCAGCTGCTACGTGAGAATGAGAAATGAGACTGTGATTTATAAGACATTAAAGTGCATTTATTTAAAAAATTCCCGCTCTGTTCTCTCTCTCACACACACACCTCTCTCACCGCCTTCCCGCTGATGTTCCGCTTCTTCCTCCTTCAGCTTCAACTGTATGAGCGTGTGTGTGTGTGTGTGTGTGTGTGTGCTGTGAACCAACTCCCACTGCACAGATTCTATAGTAAGATTGTATTCTTATTGTGTCAAAAAGCATCTGTACAGAGACGGAGGATCTGCAGAGTTCGTGGAAGGTTGAGGAAGTGTGTCGATGTGTTTTTCTTATTTTCTCCCACATCCCTCACCTTTGCCCTTCGTACTGCAGTGGGAGACAGGAGGAGAAAGAGAATATAAAAAGGAACCGCAGTGGGGTTTTGATGGGTTTTATAGCACAGGAGGGAGTGATGGAGGAGGTGCTGCTGTTGCATATTTGCAAACTGGGGTATAACAGGCTTGCATTACAGATGTGACAATTCCATTATGAGTATGACAAATTTGCATTACAGCTGTGATTTATTTGTGTTATGGGTATGATGCACAGTGTTAGTGTTACTGGTATGACGTATTAGTCATATCAGTTTGATGAATTATTCTTTTCACGTATTTCTGCTATGCATATGATTATTTGCATTACAGGTATGATGCATTTATGTGATGGTATGAAATATATACATTGTATTAATGGAGGTATTAGCGTTACGGGTATACGGCACTAGCGTTACGGGTATACGGCACTAGCGTTACGGGTATACGGCACTAGCATTATGGGTATGAGGCATTAGCTTTACGGGTATGAGGTATTAGCGTTAAGGGTATGAGGCATTAGCGTTACGGGTATGAGGTATTAATGTTACGGGTATGACGTGTTAGCGTTACGGGTATGAGGCGTTAGCGTTACGGGTATGAGGTATTAATGTTACGGGTATGAGGTGTTAGCGTTATGGGTATGAGGCGTTAGCGTTACGGGTATGAGGTATTAGCATTACGGGTATGAGGTATTAATGTTACGGGTATGAGGCATTAGCGTTACGGGTATGAGGTATTAGCGTTACGGGTATGAGGCGTTAGCGTTACGGGTATGAGGTATTAATGTTACGGGTATGAGGCATTAGCGTTACGGGTATGAGGCATTAGCGTTACGGGTATGAGGCATTAGCGTTACGGGTATGAGGCGTTAGCGTTACGGGTATGAGGTGTTAGCGTTATGGGTATGAGGTGTTAGCGTTACGGGTATGAGGTATTAGCATTACGGGTATGAGGTATTAATGTTACGGGTATGAGGCATTAGCGTTACGGGTATGAGGCATTAGCGTTACGGGTATGAGGCGTTAGCGTTACGGGTATGAGGTATTAGCATTACGGGTATGAGGCGTTAGCGTTACGGGTATGAGGCGTTAGCGTTACGGGTATGAGGCGTTAGCGTTACGGGTATGAGGTATTAGCGTTACGGGTATGAGGTATTAATGTTACGGGTATGAGGCGTTAGCGTTACGGGTTTGAGGCGTTAGCGTTACGGGTATGAGGTATTAATGTTACGGGTATGAGGCATTAGCGTTACGGGTATGAGGCATTAGCGTTACGGGTATGAGGCATTAGCGTTACGGGTATGAGGTATTAATGTTACGGGTATGAGGCGTTAGCGTTACGGGTATGAGGTATTAGCATTACGGGTATGAGGCGTTAGCGTTACGGGTATGAGGTATTAGCATTACGGGTATGAGGCGTTAGCGTTACGGGTATGAGGCGTTAGCGTTACGGGTATGAGGCGTTAGCGTTACGGGTATGAGGTATTAGCGTTACGGGTATGAGGTATTAATGTTACGGGTATGAGGCATTAGCGTTACGGGTTTGAGGCGTTAGCGTTACGGGTATGAGGTATTAATGTTACGGGTATGAGGTATTAATGTTACGGGTATGAGGTATTAATGTTACGGGTATGAGGTATTAATGTTACGGGTATGAGGCATTAGCGTTATGGGTATGAGGCGTTAGCGTTACGGGTATGAGGTATTAACGTTACGGGTATGAGGCGTTAGCGTTACGGGTATGAGGCGTTAGCGTTACGGGTATGAGGCGTTAGCGTTATGGGTATGAGGCGTTAGCGTTACGGGTATGAGGCGTTAGCGTTACGGGTATGAGGCGTTAGCGTTACGGGTATGAGGTATTAATGTTACGGGTATGAGGTATTAATGTTACGGGTATGAGGTATTAATGTTACGGGTATGAGGTATTAATGTTACGGGTATGAGGTATTAATGTTACGGGTATGAGGCGTTAGCGTTACGGGTATGAGGCGTTAGCGTTACGGGTATGAGGTATTAATGTTACGGGTATGAGGTATTAATGTTACGGGTATGAGGTATTAATGTTACGGGTATGAGGTATTAATGTTACGGGTATGAGGTATTAATGTTACGGGTATGAGGCGTTAGCGTTATGGGTATGAGGCGTTAGCGTTACGGGTATGAGGTATTAGCGTTACGGGTATGAGGTATTAACGTTACGGGTATGAGGCATTAGCGTTACGGGTATGAGGCGTTAGCGTTACGGGTATGAGGCGTTAGCGTTACGGGTATGAGGCGTTAGCGTTACGGGTATGAGGCGTTAGCGCTACGGGTATGAGGCGTTAGCGCTACGGGTATGAGGCGTTAGCGCTACGGGTATGACGTATTAGCGTTACGGGTATGAGGCATTAGCGTTACGGGTATGAGGCGTTAGCGTTACGGGTATGAGGCGTTAGCGTTACGGGTATGAGGCGTTAGCGTTACGGGTATGAGGCGTTAGCGTTACGGGTATGAGGCGTTAGCGTTACGGGTATGAGGCATTAGCGTTACGGGTATGAGGCATTAGCGCTACGGGTATGAGGCGTTAGCGTTACGGGTATGAGGTATTAATGTTACGGGTATGAGGTATTAGCGTTACGGGTATGAGGTATTAGCGTTACGGGTATGAGGCGTTAGCGTTACGGGTATGAGGTATTAGCGTTACGGGTATGAGGTATTAGCGTTACGGGTATGAGGTATTAGCGTTACGGGTATGAGGTATTAGCGTTACGGGTATGAGGTATTAGCGTTACGGGTATGAGGTGTTAGCGTTACGGGTATGAGGTATTAATGTTACGGGTATGAGGTATTAGCGTTACGGGTATGAGGTATTAGCGTTACGGGTATGAGGTATTAGCGTTACGGGTATGAGGTATTAGCGTTACGGGTATGAGGTATTAATGTTACGGGTATGAGGTATTAATGTTACGGGTATGAGGTATTAGCGTTACGGGTATGAGGTATTAGCGTTACGGGTATGAGGCATTAGCGTTACGGGTATGAGGTATTAATGTTATGGGTATGAGGCATTAGCGTTACGGGTATGAGGTGTTAGCGTTACGGGTATGAGGCATTAGCGTTACGGGTATGAGGCATTAGCGTTACGGGTATGAGGCATTAGCGTTACGGGTATGAGGTATTAATGTTACGGGTATGAGGCGTTAGCGTTACGGGTATGAGGTATTAGCATTACGGGTATGAGGCGTTAGCGTTACGGGTATGAGGTATTAGCATTACGGGTATGAGGCGTTAGCGTTACGGGTATGAGGCGTTAGCGTTACGGGTATGAGGCGTTAGCGTTACGGGTATGAGGTATTAGCGTTACGGGTATGAGGTATTAATGTTACGGGTATGAGGTATTAATGTTACGGGTATGAGGTATTAATGTTACGGGTATGAGGTATTAATGTTACGGGTATGAGGCATTAGCGTTATGGGTATGAGGCGTTAGCGTTACGGGTATGAGGCATTAGCGTTACGGGTATGAGGCATTAACGTTACGGGTATGAGGCGTTAGCGTTACGGGTATGAGGCGTTAGCGTTACGGGTATGAGGCGTTAGCGTTACGGGTATGAGGCGTTAGCGTTACGGGTATGAGGCGTTAGCGTTACGGGTATGAGGCGTTAGCGTTACGGGTATGAGGTATTAGCGTTACGGGTATGAGGTATTAATGTTACGGGTATGAGGCGTTAGCGTTATGGGTATGAGGCGTTAGCGTTACGGGTATGAGGTATTAGTGTTACGGGTATGAGGTATTAACGTTACGGGTATGAGGCGTTAGCGTTACGGGTATGAGGCGTTAGCGTTACGGGTATGAGGCGTTAGCGTTACGGGTATGAGGCGTTAGCGTTACGGGTATGAGGCGTTAGCGCTACGGGTATGAGGTGTTAGCGCTACGGGTATGACGTATTAGCGTTACGGGTATGAGGCGTTAGCGTTACGGGTATGAGGCGTTAGCGTTACGGGTATGAGGCGTTAGCGTTACGGGTATGAGGCGTTAGCGTTACGGGTATGAGGCATTAGCGTTACGGGTATGAGGCATTAGCGTTACGGGTATGAGGCATTAGCGTTACGGGTATGAGGTATTAGCGTTACGGGTATGAGGCATTAGCGCTACGGGTATGAGGTGTTAGCGTTACGGGTATGAGGTATTAATGTTACGGGTATGAGGTATTAGCGTTACGGGTATGAGGTATTAGCGTTACGGGTATGAGGCGTTAGCGTTACGGGTATGAGGTATTAGCGTTACGGGTATGAGGTATTAGCGTTACGGGTATGAGGTATTAGCGTTACGGGTATGAGGTATTAGCGTTACGGGTATGAGGTGTTAGCGTTACGGGTATGAGGTATTAATGTTACGGGTATGAGGTATTAGCGTTACGGGTATGAGGTATTAGCGTTACGGGTATGAGGTATTAGCGTTACGGGTATGAGGTATTAATGTTACGGGTATGAGGTATTAATGTTACGGGTATGAGGTATTAGCGTTACGGGTATGAGGTATTAGCGTTACGGTATGAGGCATTAGCGTTACGGGTATGAGGTATTAATGTTATGGGTATGAGGCATTAGCGTTACGGGTATGAGGTGTTAGCGTTACGGGTATGAGGCATTAGCGTTACGGGTATGACGTATTAGCGTTACGGGTATGAGGTATTAATGTTACGGGTATGAGGTATTAGCGTTACGGGTATGAGGTATTAGCGTTACGGGTATGAGGCGTTAGCGTTACGGGTATGAGGTGTTAGCGTTACGGGTATGAGGCATTAGCGTTACGGGTATGAGGTATTAACGTTACGGGTATGAGGTATTAGCGTTACGGGTATGAGGCATTAGCGCTACGGGTATGAGGCGTTAGCGCTACGGGTATGACGTATTAGCGTTACGGGTATGAGGCATTAATGTTACGGGTGACATACAATTGTGACATAGTTGAGCTGAGTGCGAGTTTTTGAGCTATGATCGTGATGTGTTGTGGGTCACAAGTGTGACGTTACTGAGTTATGGTTGAAATGTTTGAGTCTGGGATGTGATGCGTTTGACTCACGGGTGTATTTAAGATTTTCTGCTCATGGGTGTGATAGTTCAACATCACAGATGTGACCTTTTTGCATTACGGTCGCAACGTGTCCTTCCTAGACTCGCACACAGTCATTGGGTGCACTGTAGTATAAGACGACTGAAATCGGAACCCTGTTGGTCAGGATGCAGATGCAGCGGAGAGACTGAGAGGTGAGACATAAAGAAATGGTGAGAGAGAAAATGTGCGACTGGCTTGGGTTGGGAATGTGAGAAATGGATTCTCCTTTTGTTCAGACGCGTATATAAATGCTAGCACTGCTTATTTAGACCTGCTGACAGGCAGTGGAGAAGGCAGTCTGTTCGCAGCACAGCTGTGTAAACAGCTCAAACTGAGGAATGGTTGAGAATATTTCAGCAAGTGAAAATTTACCGCATGTCTCTAACACACTTCTGAACACTTCAGTAGGTGAGACGTGTTTCTGTGATAATTCACTCAGTTTCAGAATCAGAATCCGTTTCACATCACATCCAGGTCACACGTGCTCACTAGACTCTAACAGTCTCACTGCTGGGACAAGCTCAGTAACCGTGATGTGTGGCCATGTGACATTTCAGGGAGAACTTAGGGAGATATTTAAAAGACATTCTTGTAGATATTATACCGTAGATCAGTGGTAGTTTTTAGGGGACAGGGTTTTCAGCACACATATTTTAAGTGAATTTTAAGAAGCTTTATAGAATTGACGTGCGTTAAAATTTTGAGTTTGTAGAATGAACATTGAATAGAGTTGTGCTATATACAACATTGGGGAAATCTGGAGAGACGGATGTGATGTTTTTGTAGTGCAATTCGGAAAGGTTTATATTACAGATATGACATCATGGGTTTAAGGATTTTTGCTTTACAAGTGTGAGGTTTTTGTTAGATGCATCACATTTTTGTGGTTATACATTTTATATGTTATTTGAGGTTATACATGATATTTCTGCACTCTGATGTTTTTGGGAAATTTACGTGTGACATATTTGAGCTATGAGTGTGAGGTTTCTGAGCTGTGAGCGTGACATATTGTGCATTATAAGTGTGATGTTATTGAATTATGAATTAAATGTTCGAGTTACGGGTGTGACGTGTTCAAGTTACGGTGGTGACGTGTTCGAGTTACGGTGGTGACGTGTTCAAGTTACGGTGGTGACGTGTTCGAGTTGCGGTGGTGACGTGTTCGAGTTACGGTGGTGACGTGTTCGAGTTACGGTGGTGACGTGTTCGAGTTACGGTGGTGACGTGTTCGAGTTACGGGTGTGACCTGTTCGAGTTACGGTGGTGACGTGTTCGAGTTACGGTGGTGACGTGTTCGAGTTACGGGTGTGACGTGTTCGAGTTACGGGTGTGACCTGTTCGAGTTACGGGTGTGACCTGTTCGAGTTACGGTGGTGACGTGTTCGAGTTACGGTGGTGACGTGTTCGAGTTACGGTGGTGACGTGTTCGAGTTACGGGTGTGACCTGTTCGAGTTACAGGTGTGACGTGTTCGAGTTACGTTGGTGACGTGTTCGAGTTACGGGTGTGACGTGTTCGAGTTACGTTGGTGACGTGTTCGAGTTACGGGTGTGACCTATTCGAGTTACGGGTGTGACGTGTTCGAGTTACGGTGGTGACGTGTTCGAGTTACGGGTGTGACGTGTTCGAGTTACGGGTGTGACCTGTTCGAGTTACGGGTGTGACCTGTTCGAGTTACGGTGGTGACGTGTTCGAGTTACGGTGGTGACGTGTTCGAGTTACGGGTGTGACGTGTTCGAGTTACGGGTGTGACCTGTTCGAGTTACGGGTGTGACCTGTTCGAGTTACGGTGGTGACGTGTTCGAGTTACGGGTGTGACGTGTTCGAGTTACGGTGGTGACGTGTTCGAGTTACGGGTGTGACGTGTTCGAGTTACGTTGGTGACGTGTTCGAGTTACGGGTGTGACCTGTTCGAGTTACGGGTGTGACGTGTTCGAGTTACGGTGGTGACGTGTTCGAGTTACGGGTGTGACGTGTTCGAGTTACGGTGGTGACGTGTTCGAGTTACGGGTGTGACGTGTTCGAGTTACGTTGGTGACGTGTTCGAGTTACGGGTGTGACCTGTTCGAGTTACGGGTGTGACGTGTTCGAGTAACGGTGGTGACGTGTTCGAGTTACGGGTGTGACGTGTTCGAGTTACGTTGGTGACGTGTTCGAGTTACGGGTGTGACCTGTTCGAGTTACGGGTGTGACGTGTTCGAGTTACGTTGGTGACGTGTTCGAGTTACGGGTGTGACCTGTTCGAGTTACGGGTGTGACGTGTTCGAGTTACGGTGGTGACGTGTTCGAGTTACGGGTGTGACCTGTTCGAGTTACGGTGGTGACGTGTTCGAGTTACGGTGGTGACGTGTTCGAGTTACGGGTGTGACGTGTTCGAGTTACGTTGGTGACGTGTTCGAGTTACGGGTGTGACGAGTTCGGGTTACGGTGGTGACGTGTTCGAGTTACGGGTGTAGAGATCACGAATGGGAAAATATATATGGGTTCTTGATCCATGTCTCAGAACAGTGCAGTGTGTCTGGGTGAAATGTGATATTTGTGTGTGATGGTGATGGACCATGTGCAGCTACCTGACCTAAATAGGGCATTCAAATGTTTTTTTTTTTTTTTTTTCTCCAGTGTTCATTTTATTTTTCCTTACAGTGTTGACTTTAAGCTGGGAATCAACAGTATATACCCGCTATAATAATAATCTCTCTCTCTCTCTCTCTCTCTCTCTCTCTCTCTCCAGCTCAGAGGACTATTATGAATATGGACATGGTCTAAGCGGGGAATCCTATGACTCATACGGTATGATGTCATGAAATGCAAACATATCTTGGCTGACTGTAAAGGGTTAAAGAGACATTGTGTACACTTGTAACACAGGCTGTAATGTAGCATACAACGACCAGGAGCATAGCATTTCCAAAATGAAGTCGGCTTTCTAGTCCCATTAAAATTCCTACACGGAATACGCTTCGTTATCCAGTACGCACTGAGATGCAGTGATTCATATAGTCAAATAACAGGTGTAAATTAGTTCACTTAAATAAAACACGCATATCAATTGGAACAGATGAAGCATTTAAAATTCGCCCTCGCGTCCTTTATTGTACATTCCACTCCTCCACTGCCTCCTTGCTTTTCGTTCCCTCCCGCACAACCCTTATGACATTTCCTTTGGGCGTCCCAAAGACCCGACAGCTTGACGGTTCAAAGGAGACCTGTAGATTAACCAGGCTAGCGTGCATTCTTGTTCTCTATAAACACAAGGTCGAAGGTTTCTCTTTTTCAAAGCACTCAGCCACACCGGCAGATTGACAGCTCTCTTATTAAAGACCAGCGCTAATGGGTCTCCTCTCTGAATAGCTGGTCGGGGAGAGGACACCGCTGTGCTCCGAGAGGAACGAAGACAAGCACCGACAAAACTCTCATTCACTGACACAGACAGGCGTAAAAAGAGCTCCTCGCCACAAGGCTAATAGTTTGGCTGACCCAGCCAGGATGTGAGTTTATCTTGGCCTCCAATTAAGAGTATGAGTGAAATGTAGAGATGTACAACCAAGCATCGTCAAGCTAGGCGAAAAAGCTGCACCAGATAAATTAGACATCCCAGATCAATTGCAGCACAGCAGATCCTAAACTGTTCAGCGTCCTAGGAGAGTATTATTTACAATCTAGTGCTGTAGAGAATTTCAGTCACATCACACGACAGTTAAGGAATGTTGTAGCTAGTAGTACATTAAGGGACATATTCACAGTCAGTGACCGCTGAGGTCAGAATATCGATGCTAATGCTAATATCTAGCACCTAGCATTCCTGTATCCAGCGTTCATTTTTTAAGTAAACTGTCAAGTCAGTCATAGTTCAACAGCAGAGAAATGAACAGATGGAAGTGAATCATGCTATTCCAATACAAGTGAATATTCGCATGAAAATGTTTTATCGAACTTTAACACATTGAACAAATGTAACTATTCATTTTCCTGTAACAGCATGATTATAAGCTAATTTCTCTCCAGATTGTTAATAAATCCACTACTCTACCCTCCAGAAACAACACACTGTGTGATTTACATTGTTGTAGGCTTCATCTGTTACGTGTCTGCTTGAATTTCCAAGCCAGGTTTGTGTTTCTGTTTTTTTCCCCCCTCTCAGGCCAGGAAAAGTGGACGAACGGCCGCAACAAGGCTCCGTCAGCAAGGACAAACAAAGGAGTGTACAGAGAACAGCCTTATACGCGATACTGAACTCTAAAGTCAGCCACGCCTGCCCATGCATTTCCAAGTAATGGATTTTATATGGACTTCCCCCCCCATTCCTTTTCATTTTTTTTTTTTTTTTTTTTTTTTCAGAATAAAATCAACCAAAAAGACGAAAAAACAAAGCATCCCAGAGAGGAAAGGGAAGACGGGAACATGATTTCATGGGGACGTTCAGTTTGACGCTGGTAGATACTGGTTGTTGCATGGATGCAAGATAATTAAACCTGTGATCACTAATTATGTGTAAAATAGTCAACCAATCAGAATCCTTCTATGCCAGTATTGAAAATTTAGGGGGTGGGTACTAGTAGGTAGAAGGTGGTGTAAACTTCAGGTGTTAGATATTTAGATTTAGTCAGGTACATTTCTATATAGACTTTTTGATGAGTGATCAACTTCAGTGTGTCCCTTGTAAATTCTACTTAACGAAAGAAAGAAACAAACAAAATTATTGATACACATATCGTGTTACTCCTTTTTTTTTTTCTTTTTTTTTTTTGTAATGCAATGTTCCTTAGCATTAAAGGGCTTATGGGAGCATTTAAACATTGTACATAGTCATGTTATCATGGTGAAGAAAGGTCACATTGCTCTGTCCGATATTTTTTTTTGTCGTTAAATGTCTGACTCTAAGTGGTCGGACGCAGGGTTGCCAACCATCTGCAAATTTACACAAAAAAGATGAGCACGAGCTTATGCGTAACAATTCTTTAGACCACACCACACAGCAATAAGAGAACAGAGGAAACCGATCAATAATGTAAAGTATGCAAATAAATAAAGTCTCTGACTAGAGAAATTTGAGCCAGTGAAACTCCCGGCTTTCTTCTTAAGTAAAGGTAGTAAAGATACTTGAAGTAAGTCTAACACCAGAGATTAGCATAGTTGTCTTTTTTTTTAGATTTTGCATCGTATAGCATAATCTACACTAAAATAGCAAAGTAGTTCATTTTAGTAAAAGCAAACGTGATAGAAGTAGGTCAAAGCTACGCCCGGGCATTTCATTTACAGAGTGCGAAGGTCCCGAAGTCAAACCCACATCAGATTACAAAGTGAGCCCGAACATGTCAGGTTTAGGTCTGATTAAAATGGTGAAAATATAATATACTAGTACATACATACTACTTATCGCGGGAGCACTAAAATGATGCAGATCGGTTGGCAACGCTAATCCATTTAGACGCAATTTTAAAGGTAAGCTGTTGAGATTGTTTCCTTCTGAGGAATCCACGTTGCTTGCAGAAGTATTCCAGCCCCAGAAACTTTGTCAAAATTGGCACCCCAGTATACTCATAACCCCTTTTCAGTTAAATATACTCACACAACGTTGACATGGCAGATTTCATTCAGACTGCACGTGCTCAGTAGATTTGAGGACAGAATGATGGCAAGACCTGTCAGTGACATTTTCTTTTGAGCATTCATGCCCCTGCAATGAAGCTTTGGCCTGTGTCATCCTAATGAAAAATGACTGTACAATCTATTTTCAATTTTTGCTTTTCATCCTGAATAGTTCCTCATGGAGGTCCCTCTGAAATCTGGTGTTGCATCCTCTATTCTGAGCTTTATATGAGGTAAAAAAAAAAACAAAAACAAAGGAAGGACATTGTTCATCATTGAGTTACGCACTGCCCACTGGCTTTCTCAATCCCTACTGTCCCAGCAGTTAGGGTTGGGGTTAGGCACAACAGTGTTGTGAAGGCACTTGCTTTGTCTTGTATTAATGCAGTTTTGTTGTCTTGTCAATTTGATTCATCAAACATGTGCTGCTGCTGCTGGTGGTGATTTTATTGCTCTTCAGTCTTCTCGATGAAGATGATAAACTGGTCCATCACTGCTTTTGTAACACCATCTGGGTCGTGCGCTTTCTGTATAATGCTGCTAGGGTTGAAAAATGCCCCTGCCATAATTCACGGATCAAGAATTGGCTAAACCCATTACACCCGTTACACGGAACACACCTCATCCAGGATATCATTTGATCCTTGCTTCACGAACTCAATAAGATGTGATGTGGAAGCTTGGAAAGTTTTAAATGGCGCAGTTGTGGCTCCGCATTTAGAGTTCTGGACTACTGATCTGAACGGAGTCCGAATCCAAACAAAGCTACCACCTTGCGTAAGGCCACTATGCCTTGCTTTGTTGCTTTGGATAAAAGCGTCTGCAAAATAAATAAATATAAATGTAAACAGAGGTCTGTAGGTCCTCAGTCCTGGGGCTGTCCTGGGGCTACCTTCCTGATCATTGTCTTCCCTGTAGACCTATCATGACACTTCTTAAATATTCCAGACTTTGATTGCCTCTGGGAGCCTGGGTTTAGCCTCAAGCTAAAACAAAAAAATGACATTCCCTTGAGCCTAAAAGGTATTTATTTGGTGATGTACTGTGTAAACAGTGAGTCCACGTTAACCCAGAAGTGCTAGATACTGTGATGACTGGTTATTTTGTTTTTTTAACAGCAAGACTGTAATGGGTCCTGCAAGTTGTAGGCCTTCCATGATTTGGGCCTGAAGGAATGTTTGTCCATCTGCGTAGGAGTATTTCAATTTACAAGTCACTCTCTCACTCGTGCTGAATAGGACTCTTCCCCATTTGAAGTGTCTAGCTGTAAGTGCTCGTGCTACAGTGAGGGACAGCATTTTGTCTTAGTGATTGATTATTGCTCCTGATACCACAGCTCTGTTGAATTATGGATTCTGATTGGTCAGAACGTGTTGATTCATTTTATCTAACAGCAGCTCTGGCAGTAGTGCAGCTGCAAATCATAGGTTTAGTGTATATTAATGAGCTCATGCTAATGTGCTACTGTGGCACGCATTTGATGGACGCTCCACATACAGTACGTGGCCAAAAGTATGTGCATCCCTCACCTTCACACTCATCTGTAGGCCTTACCCAAATTGTTGTCAGAGATTTGCGAGCACGGAATTATATCGGATGGCTTTGTATGTTATGATTTCTGTTCACTGGAACTGAGAGGCTGTTCCAGAATGACAATGCCGCTGTGCAAAAGCGAGCTCCATCTATGGGTTAAGATTGGAAGAAGGTAGAAGAACTGGAGTGTCCTGCTCAGAGCCCTGACCTCAACCCCACTGAACACCTTTGGGATGAACTGGAACTGGAGCCTCCTCACATCAACATCAGCGCCTCACCTCGACCTCACTAACGCTCTCGTAGCTGAATGAAATCCCTCCATCCACGCTACGAAATCTAGCGGAAAGCCTTCCCAAAAGAGTGGAGCCTATTATAACAGTAAAGGGGGACTAAATCTGGAATGGGATGTTCAACAAGCACATATGGGTGTGACGGTCAGGTGTCCACAAACTTTTGGAAATACAGTGTAAAAAGATTACAAAAACACGTGTAATTATCGCTAGGGTGAAAACATGGTGAAAGACCAGCTCTTTATAGAGTTGAAGAAAATTACCCATGGGGGTGCAGTGGCAGAACTGTGCTACCGTCAGTTACACCACAAACTACTTTGTGGCTCCGACTGGCCCTGTACACACACCTATGCTCCGCCTGCGTAAACTGCCTTGAACAGTGTCAAAAACTCGAGGTACTTTAGGTTCTTAATGTTCCTTTGCAACACCCAGTACTAGCAAATATACCGTATTTTTCTAGAAGTAAAACCTGGCAAAACTGGCACGACTACCCTGATTTGACCTTTTCTCAACTGTTATCTTTCATAATTATATATTACTCCATCTATGACGAAAACTTCATCCTGAAACACATTAAATATGATTAGATTTGAATATTTGTGATGTGTTTAGTGTTTCTGTTGCTCAATCGGGTTTAATCTGTAATCTATATCTCAAATATAATTGATAATGGTCAGACTCCTAACAACAAAAGAACAAGAGCTTATTCTCTCAAGGAAGTCCAGTAGTGTTCAATGTCATATTAATGAGAAATCCAGCATTCAGGTAGAGGAGATGTTGGTACAAACACTGGAATCAAAGCCCCAGAATGCAATGCGGCTATAGGATACATTGGTGCTGAGTTACGGCGGAGATACATCAGTGCTAACGGCTGGTTAGAGATCAGTGACGTAACACGATGGCGCTGACCGCAGTATTAGCATGAATGTTGAAGCTTTGCAAGCTGATCTGTTGGAGAGTGTACAGACGAGGAGGTGAGGCACCCGGACAGACGAAAAGACTAAAGCACCGCTGCATCATTTCCTTTAGATAGAGATGAAGAGTGCGCTAAATTCCACTGCACCGTTATCAGCAGGTCAAACCTCTAAACCAAAATGAAAATAACTCTGAATTTCATTATAAAAAATGATTTGATCACAAATTAATCAGAAAAATTAAGTAACTTAGGGCGGATTTCTCCTATGCGCATTGCATAAAATACCATTTAATAAAATGACCGTTTGCATTCATACCCATGGGGCTAAATACTTTTGCAAGCATGTTAATAAAGAAAACAATATAACCTTAATTAATTTAGAATTTAATCTGAAACCTGAGCTCCAGTAGTAAGTTCGGGTAGGACTGAATTTTTTTATAAAGTTGACATTCATTGTATTATATGAATGTTGTTTGTGTGTCCCTTGTACCTTAAAGTTTAAAGTGACTGAAATTAAATCTTAAATCCACTGCTGGCTAATTATTTTTTCTTTTCTTTTCTGAATAATTTCTGTTTTGTAGTGTTTTTTGTTTGTTTGTTTGTTTGTTTGTTTGTTTGTTTTTGTAGCTTGTGTAAGCCCTTTAATCTATTTCTTGGTTGATGACAAAATAAAATTCTTTTTTTGAAAGAAATAATAACCGTGTCTGAGACGACGTTTTGTTACCAAATCACCGGCAGATTAAAACCAGTGATAACGTACCTACAATAAAAATGTCATAAATAAGCTGCGAAACTATTTTTTTTTTTATATATTTATCAGAACATCAAACAAATTTCAGTCATAATAATGAGTTTAAACGTAAACATTTCACTGAAAAGAAAATACACGTACATAATCGAACGACTGTGTATTCATTTACCGTAACTGTTTTGATCAGAATAATTCCCGATTTTATTTATATTCACTCCTCACAGTATCGTTATGTATTTGCTTCCGTTTTGAGCAATTTTGATTTTTTGAAGAGTAAAATATACGGGAAATAATTAAATAGCACATACACTGTGTAGATAAAACAGTGTACTGATAACAGAGATCGTAGAAGGGTTTTTATATCAAATTTACATTCATGAGTAAATTATTATCTTAATTGTGTACATGACTTATACATGTGTTGAGCTTTGTGTATATTTTATTCATTCAATTGATTAAAAATGTGTAATTGGCTGCGTTGTCTTCATCTGCCGACATAAGTTCATAAGTAGATACAAATGTCAACCATTATATTGATTTTTCTAAAAAATATATTTATTTATTTATTGGGTGGAGGGCGGGGGTGGTTGATGGGGGGCATTACTTTGCCATACTTGCTCTTTTTTTTTTTTTTTTTTTTTTGCTTTTCCTTCCCACTTCTGGTCATGTGCCCATCTCTTACTGCACTAAAGGGTGTTCCCCCACATGACCCTTAATTGACCCCAGCTGACCTTTGACCTCAGATCTGAGAGGATGGCAGTAGCTGTATATAAAGGCCTTCGTTCGACAAGGTAAACAACCAGAGTCACCGCTTACTCTATTAAATCTCACCCTTTAACATAAAGTGTCTTAAATAAGTCTATTAAAACTGAATAAACGAATAACCATCTCTAAAAATGAAGCAGAGCTGGTAGTTAGATTTGTGCTATTTTATCCAGTAAATAAGAATTAAAATAAAGTTATAATAAACGACTGTAATGCTCCATTAAACTCATCACTGTGACTAATTATATCATACAACAAAGATTAAAAACGTCATAATAATAATGATTGTTCAGGGACGTGTGATGTTTTGCTTTGCGCTGTTTTGGATGCCTTTGCTTTTAGATAGAAATGTACAGATAAAGAAAACACAAATGTTTATATTTATTACAGGGGACCGAACGTGGGGGCGGAGCCATGAGACTTCTCCTGTTCGTCGTGTTGCATCTGGAGGTGAGCTGTAATTTTTCACCTGATCAGAACCGGATTAAATAAATACGCCCACGGTGTCCAAGCTCGGCTCATGATGTCAATGGAAACATGTTAAAAAAGAAGAAGAAGATGTATTCCCTAGTCAAACTTTAACAAAATAAATGTCCGTAAATAAATTGCTACCATCAGTTTCACAAATTCAGCTCATTTCGGCTAGCCATTGTCAACCTCTGCGTGAGAAGCTACATCATTTGGAGCGTCTCTCTTCTTCAAGCCCAATAAACAAAGCTGTCACCCAATAACTCGGTTATTAGTTCGTAATAATTGTTTGTGAAAATTGCTCGTGTGTTTTCCATTCTCGTTTGCCGGAAGCATCGTAGTACAGAATGAGCGCTGGTTAAAGATGTAAATGACCTGCAGCCTGCCTCAGATTGTGCATTTGATTCCATTCAGCTCGAGTGCAATATTTGACTGTTCACATAATAAAGCAGCGCATGTCACGCTGTTACATCCGTTGATTATAATCAAGCAAAGTGGATCACGTTCCACTCACAGCGTATCCCAAGGTGTTCTATTCCTCATTACACCACAGCAATTTGCAAAGGATTCCAATGTTTAAGTGGTTAAAGTGCGACACACCGTGCTTTTTATCCGTTTCTAGTTACATGTAATGTTAAGGGATGTTTATGAAACGCTAAACAGTCACCAGCCTCTCTTTTTCAGCTTGTAATGTTACCAAGAAACTGCAAAGCTGCAAGGGTCAAGGCTTCCCCTTGCCCCTGTGTAGGGTAAGCAGTATGGAAAATGGATGGATTGATGGATAGATGTGGAGAATCGTCCGTAGAAGTATGAGCTGTTACGATGGAAATTAGTGCATTAATATAAACCTTTGATTTGTAGCTGCATTACTGTGAGAAAACGAGTCAACACCCTCTGACTAAGTAGAACTTTGTTTGGTAACGTTTCACAACAATAAATGTAACTATTAATGGATAAAAAGTACAATGTGTTGTTCTTTAGTTTTTTTTTTAAAAAAGGCAATTGTTAGTAAATCGCAGTTTTAAGAGATTAAAATACTTGTGGACATTATTTTGTACAACAGCCTTGGGGCGCTGACCGTAACTCTGCTTTTTCACCCGCCGTTGATCGTTTCTATTTCTTACATGTTGATACCGGTTCAGAAATTCTGCTTGATCGTATGTTTTAGATGTAGGATCAGAAGGTAGCCCTGCTGATCATGTGATCGTGTCCGCTAACGTCATTCTCCACGGTCCAACACACAGTTTTCTACCCAAAATCCCCCTGCGCACCAAAAGATAGGGGCAAGCCTGGTGTTCTACCCACAATTCCCCTGAGCTCATCACCATGAAGCTAGCAGAGTTCTCTTAGCTGAAATGCAGCTCCTTTTACCCACAATTCCCCAGGGTCGCTCACTATGAGGCAAGATTATTTTACCCACAATCCCCTTGAGCCAAAACACACACCTTTACTCACAATCCCCATGGGTCCCCACTAGCAGAGATAGTGAGTAACATCTCAGGGGGAAAAAATACCAAGTTGTTTTTAAAGTAAGTATTAAATGACTCACTGATGGACGTTTAATAACAGTCTCTTTTCTCTCATTGTTATGTTTTTTTAGTTTTCTTCTCAAGAGATGAGCACACGGAGGGCACTCCTGAATCACACCCTGCTGGACACATCTTTTTTTCTTCTTCTTCTTCTAGAACCTACGCTGAAGTGTGGAACCGCCGTGCCCTCTCGGAGCCCAGCACTTTGGAGACGGTGCTAATGTGGCGATGGTGCTGTAAAAGCTCTGCTCTGGTTGCTGAGGGAAAATGGGACTTCGTGTTCCTCTGAGGAAACATTTCTTTTTTTCACAGCTAGAACAGAGGAAACGAGTCTCTCATGCATTCCGCTGAAAGAGAACTCACTTCTGAAAAGCATCTGATGACTGTAATGTACCATATGTCCTCATCCACACACACACACTGAGAATGAATCATTGTCTGAGAAAAAAACGTGTGTGTGTGTGTGTGTGTGTGTGTGTGTGTGTGTGCACTACAGTATTTTACTCGCTCTGTCCTGAGCACAATGTCCCCCCAACTTCGCCATTAAAACTTTGGCATTGTCGAGACATTTTGCTCGTCCCCAGTGAGGAAAAATACTCCATTAGAAGAAACACGTCTTTCATGGGAAACTAGTGAGACAGGCTCATAGAGTGAGATGAGCTGTGAGAGAGATCACAGAGAGTGAGACAGGCTCTGACTGAAATCACAGAGGCTGAGACGGGTTCTGAGATAGATCACAGAGAGTGAGACAGGCTCTGAGAGAGATTACAGAGAGAGAGACAGGCTCCGAGAGAGATCACAGAGGGTGAGACAGGCTCTGACTGAAATCACAGAGGCTGAGACGGGTTCTGAGATAGATCACAGAGAGTGAGACAGGCTCTGAGAAAGATCACAGAGAGTGAGACAGGCTCTGAGAGAGATTACAGAGAGTTGACAGGCTCTGAGAGATCACAGAGGGTGAGACAGGTTCTGAGAGATCGCAGAGAATAAGACAGTCTCTCAGAGATTGCAGAGAGTGAGACAGTCTCTGAGAGATCACAGAGAGTGAGACAGGATCTGAGAGATCGCAGAGAGTGAGACAGGCTCTAAGAGATTGCAGAGATTGTGACAGTCTCTGAGACATTAGAGAGAGTGTGACAATCTTTGAGAGATTAGAGAGAGTGAGACAGTCTCTGAGAGATTAGAGAGAGTGAGACAGTCTCTGAGAGATTAGAGAGAGGGAGTCAGTCTCTGAGAGATTAGAGAGAGTGAGACAGTCTCTGAGAGATTAGAGAGAGGGAGTCAGTCTCTGAGAGATCGCAGAGAGTGAGACAGTCTCTGAGAGATTAGAGAGAGTGTGACAATCTCTGAGAGATTAGAGAGAGTGAGACAGTCTCTGAGAGATTAGAGAGAGTGAGACAGTCTCTGAGAGATTAGAGAGAGGGAGTCAGTCTCTGAGAGATCGCAGAGAGTGAGACAGTCTCTGAGAGATTAGAGAGAGTGAGACAGTCTCTGAGAGATTAGAGAGAGTGAGACAGTCTCTGAGAGATTAGAGAGAGTGAGTCAGTCTCTGAGAGATCGCAGAGAGTGAGACAGTTTCTGAGAGATTAGAGAGAGTGAGACAATCTCTGAGAGATTAGAGAGAGTGAGACAGTCTCTGAGAGATTAGAGAGAGTGAGACAGTCTCAGAGATTAGAGAGAGTGAGACAGTCTCTGAGAAATTAGAGAGAGTGAGACAGTCTCTGAGAGATTAGAGAGAGTGAGACAGTCTCTGAGAGATTAGAGAGAGTGAGACAGTCTCAGAGATTAGAGAGAGTGAGACAGTCTCTGAGAGATTAGAGAGAGTGAGACAGTCTCTGAGAGATCGCAGCGAGTGAGACAGTCTCTGAGAGATCGCAGAGAGTGAGACAGTCTCTGAGACATTAGAGAGAGTGAGACAGTCTCTGAGAGATCGCAGCGAGTGAGACAGTCTCAGAGAGATTAGAGAGAGTGAGACAGTCTCTGAGAGATTAGAGAGAGTGAGACAGTCTCAGAGATTAGAGAGAGTGAGACAGTCTCTGAGAGATTAGAGAGAGTGAGACAGTCTCAGAGATTAGAGAGAGTGAGACAGTCTCTGAGAGATTAGAGAGAGTGAGACAGTCTCTGAGAGATTAGAGAGAGGGAGTCAGTCTCTGAGAGATCGCAGAGAGTGAGACAGTCTCTGAGAGATTAGAGAGAGTGAGACAGTCTCTGAGAGATTAGAGTGAGTGAGACAGTCTCTGAGAGATTAGAGAGAGTGAGACAGTCTCTGAGAGATTAGAGAGAGTGAGACAGTCTCTGAGAGATTAGAGAGAGTGAGTCAGTCTCTGAGAGATCGCAGAGAGTGAGACAGTTTCTGAGAGATTAGAGAGAGTGAGACAATCTCTGAGAGATTAGAGAGAGTGAGACAGTCTCTGAGAGATTAGAGAGAGTGAGACAGTCTCAGAGATTAGAGAGAGTGAGACAGTCTCTGAGAAATTAGAGAGAGTGAGACAGTCTCTGAGAGATTAGAGAGAGTGAGACAGTCTCTGAGAGATTAGAGAGAGTGAGACAGTCTCAGAGATTAGAGAGAGTGAGACAGTCTCTGAGAGATTAGAGAGAGTGAGACAGTCTCTGAGAGATCGCAGCGAGTGAGACAGTCTCTGAGAGATCGCAGAGAGTGAGACAGTCTCTGAGACATTAGAGAGAGTGAGACAGTCTCTGAGAGATCGCAGCGAGTGAGACAGTCTCAGAGAGATTAGAGAGAGTGAGACAGTCTCTGAGAGATTAGAGAGAGTGAGACAGTCTCAGAGATTAGAGAGAGTGAGACAGTCTCAGAGAGATTAGAGAGAGTGAGACAGTCTCTGAGAGATTAGAGAGAGTGAGACAGTCTCAGAGATTAGAGAGAGTGAGACAGTCTCTGAGAGATTAGAGAGAGTGAGACAGTCTCAGAGATTAGAGAGAGTGAGACAGTCTCTGAGAGATTAGAGAGAGTGAGTCAGTCTCTGAGAGATCGCAGAGAGTGAGACAGTTTCTGAGAGATTAGAGAGAGTGAGACAGTCTCTGAGAGATTAGAGAGAGTGAGACAGTCTCAGAGATTAGAGAGAGTGAGACAGTCTCTGAGAAATTAGAGAGAGTGAGACAGTCTCTGAGAGATTAGAGAGAGTGAGACAGTCTCTGAGAGATTAGAGAGAGTGAGACAGTCTCAGAGATTAGAGAGAGTGAGACAGTCTCTGAGAGATTAGAGAGAGTGAGACAGTCTCTGAGAGATTAGAGAGAGTGAGACAATCTCTGAGAGATTACAGAGAGAGTGAGACAGTCTCAGAGATTAGAGAGAGTGAGACAGTCTCTGAGAGATTAGAGAGAGTGAGACAGTCTCTGAGAGATTAGAGAGAGTGAGACAGTCTCTGAGAGATCGCAGCGAGTGAGACAGTCTCTGAGAGATCGCAGAGAGTGAGACAGTCTCTGAGAGATTAGAGAGAGTGAGACAGTCTCTGAGAAATTAGAGAGAGTGAGACAGTCTCTGAGAGATTAGAGAGAGTGAGACAGTCTCTGAGAGATTAGAGAGAGTGAGACAGTCTCAGAGATTAGAGAGAGTGAGACAGTCTCTGAGAGATTAGAGAGAGTGAGACAGTCTCTGAGAGATTAGAGAGAGTGAGACAATCTCTGAGAGATTACAGAGAGAGTGAGACAGTCTCAGAGATTAGAGAGAGTGAGACAGTCTCTGAGAGATTAGAGAGAGTGAGACAGTCTCTGAGAGATTAGAGAGAGTGAGACAGTCTCTGAGAGATCGCAGCGAGTGAGACAGTCTCTGAGAGATCGCAGAGAGTGAGACAGTCTCTGAGAGATTAGAGAGAGTGAGACAGTCTCTGAGAGATCCCAGCGAGTGAGACAGTCTCAGAGAAATTAGAGAGAGTGAGACAGTCTCTGAGAGATTAGAGAGAGTGAGACAATCTCTGAGAGATTAGAGAGAGTGAGACAGTCTCAGAGATTAGAGAGAGTGAGACAGTCTCTGAGAGATTAGAGAGAGTGAGACAGTCTCTGAGAGATTAGAGAGAGTGAGACAGTCTCTGAGAGATCGCAGCGAGTGAGACAGTCTCTGAGAGATCGCAGAGAGTGAGACAGTCTCTGAGAGATTAGAGAGAGTGAGACAGTCTCAGAGATTAGAGAGAGTGAGACAGTCTCTGAGAGATTAGAGAGAGTGAGACAGTCTCTGAGAGATTAGAGAGAGTGAGACAGTCTCTGAGAGATTAGAGAGAGTGAGACAGTCTCAGAGATTAGAGAGAGTGAGACAGTCTCAGAGATTAGAGAGAGTGAGACAGTCTCTGAGAGATTAGAGAGAGTGAGACAGTCTCTGAGAGATCGCAGAGAGTGAGACAGTCTCTGAGACATTAGAGAGAGTGAGACAGTCTCTGAGAGATTAGAGAGACTGCGACAGTCTCTGAGAGATCGCAGCGAGTGAGACAGTCTCTGAGAGATCGCAGAGAGTGAGACAGTCTCTGAGACATTAGAGAGAGTGAGACAGTCTCTGAGAGATCGCAGCGAGTGAGACAGTCTCAGAGAGATTAGAGAGAGTGAGACAGTCTCTGAGAGATTAGAGAGAGTGAGACAGTCTCTGAGAGATTAGAGAGAGTGAGACAGTCTCAGAGATTAGAGAGAGTGAGACAGTCTCTGAGAGATTAGAGAGAGTGAGACAGTCTCTGAGAGATTAGAGAGAATGAGACAGTCTCTGAGACATTAGAGAGAGTGAGACAGTCTCTGAGAGATCGCAGCGAGTGAGACAGTCTCTGAGAGATCGCAGCGAGTGAGACAGTCTCTGAGAGATCACAGAGAGTGAGACAGTCTCTGAGAGATTAGAGAGAGTGAGACAGTCTCTGAGAGATTAGAGAGAGTGAGACAGTCTCTGAGAGATCACAGAGAGTGAGACAGTCTCTGAGAGATTAGAGAGAGACAGGAGTTCGATCACAGAGAATGAGGCAAGCATTGAGAGTGGACTGTGAACATCTCATTATGTTTTGCATGGAGATGTTTATCTGACACTGCCCTCATCTCCCCAGTGCTCCTGATCACATCACAGTGAGGGATCTAACCGACACGCATGGATAAATAAGAACACTCCGACTGACACACGTCTGCTCTCAGCTTCACGTCTGCACCTCTTTTATCTCTAACTGAAAATAAAACGATACAACAGCATGTTTTACTGCTTTCTTTTCTCCGACGCCGAACACAAGTCACATGACCACGTGGAAATAATCACATGACCTTTTCATTCAGTGCTTCATTAGTCACGTGATTCTTGAATCCGATTCACTCGTTTTCATGTGATTCATTTACTTTCACACACACTTATTACACGCGATCCGTTCATTTTCTCTTGTGATTTTTACATTCATTTATTTTGACTTGTGGGTTTGTTTGTCTCAAATTATTCACCACTTTTCTTAAATATCAACTGCTCTGAGAATCCTTCCTCTTCTCCTTCCTCTTCTTCTTATTATTCTTATTATTATTAGTTTCACAGCCAAAGAAACAAGCCAGAAGCACTGCATACGAAACAAATGCATAGTCTTTACGGCGAGATCTACTTTGCTCACACTGATTTAGAACTCATTAAATCATTCATTCTGGTTCGGCGAGCTCATTTGGTTAGGGCGGTGGTGGATCTGGAGGTCATGCTGGGAGTACTGGCCACATGGCAAGAGAATTCACCCTGGATTGGTCGTAAGACCATCACAGGGCACACATTACAGCACTATTAGGAGACAATCAACACTGTATTTCATTCTGTCCCATTATAGATACGTGTCTAAAGACCGTGTGTAAATAACCACATGATTCACGTGAGAAGTGTGCTGTCTGTTCTCTGAGAGGATTTTGCAGAGGGAAATTTCCTCCGAGCGTGTCCCTGAAGTCTCGCGCGCGTGCGTCATTGTTCGAGGTGAGACTCTCTGGAGGGAGACGGCGTACACACGGTTAGCGATGTGAGACACGCATGTCGCTCTCTCCCTTTAACATGTGCAGGGTTAGCGCTTAACGCCAAGTCCCCAGTGGAAGCTGGAGAAATGTCAGGCTTATCACTCTCACAGTAAACCCAGCTTAACGTGCACATCCCCAGCTAAAAGGACATTTTTTTCTTCCAGCGCTCAGGAGCTTTACTGCTGCGATATTTTTAGAGCAGAACAAGTAGGAAAAGTTAACATGCTAGCAGCGACAACGTGTTAAAACTACCGCGATACTTTTTAACCTTCAGGGTGCATTTTCAATCACCGCTTACAGGCGATTAAACGCATGAATCCACAATCGTCATGCCATTTAGCCCTTGTTACTCTAAAACAATACATTTTTATTATATTTCACCAAAACGCATAATAAGCAACAGTATTTTATTTTATAACCAGTTTCCTTGCTGCATTGTGCTCTTTAATGCGCAACAGCTTTGAGAGGTTTAGCATAGAATTAGCAAATACACCAAATGTGGATAATTAGCATCAATGCGTACAGCATGAGAACAGTAAGTGCACTGTGAAACCGGACGACGATTTACTTATATTTTTTTATTATTTAATTCACTGTGAATAATAAGTATTTTAGTGATTATATTTTTGGGTAGTTGTAGTGGGCTGGATGGGCAAAAATGCTGTTTAGAGAAACAGTCACATGACCTTCACATGTAAACAGTCATACAACTGACACTTATGGTTTTTGCACACTTTATGTTTCACACATTCCTGTGCTTGAATTTTTTTTTTGTTTCATAACAGAATTTTTATGTGATTAAAAAAAAAAGAAGAAAACTCTTGTACCATTTACCCACAACACTTACTCCACACCTTAGTGGTTAGCACGTTGGCCTCACACCTCCAGGGTCGGGGGTTCGAATCAAAGACACGCATGGTAGGCTGATTGGCGTGTCTAACGTGTCCGTAGTGTATGAATGGGTGTGTGAGTGTGTATGTGATTGTGCCCTGTGATGGATTGGCACCCTGTCCAGGGTGTACCCCGCCTTGTGCCCCATGCTCCCTGGGATAGACTCCAGGTTCCCCGTGACCCTGAAAAGGATAAGCGGTTGAAGATGGATGGATGGACATTACTCCACACAAAGTTGAAACCATACACTCAAGCTCCACCTACATCATTTATATCTCACACAGGTGTAACCACTCATCCATTTCCCGCTCATTCTCCGCCTACAACACCTACTCCATGCACAGATGCAACCACACACTCATTAACCACGTAATCTGTGCAGCTCCTCACATTATATATACACGATTCATTCATTCTCACATGCCTTGTACACATGTGCTTTTATTTACCACGTATCATTCACGTGATTTACACGTGTTTCCTTGAGTTGCACTTCCTATAGTTTTTCTCACGTAACTCATATAATGACGTGATTTTTTCCCCCCATAAGGGACGTGCTGTAGATTTTGTAGGTTACATTAAAGTTTTAAGTTATTTATCTGAAACCTGAAGGACACTTTATCTGTGTTTAAAATATCTTTTATGTTTATTTTAAATACGGATTTGTAAATGTAATATAATTTTTTGTGTTACACAAGCCGGAAGCCCAACGGTGGAAGAGTCACTGTGGGTCTCAGTGTGGATAAAACATTTCTGGTAACTTTTTTTTTTCCCCCCTAAAATTCAGAAAAAGGAAAAAGACTGGAGCGAGGACAGAGTATTATAGTAAAAAATGAGCTCCTGTGTGCATCTGGAGGTGTTTCAATTATCCTGTGTGCGTTTTAATTAGCTTTAATAGCCTCTCTGACCCTCCTTACCTTTTATTTGCTAATTAACTCAAGGCTGTCCTTGATCTCTGCGGAATAAAATGGTGTGATCAATTTTAAATGGACTTTAAATCTTATCGTATAATCTTATCTTATAATTCCTCAAAGTTTTAGCCAAGTTCTGTATAACCACTGGTCTGTTCCTTCATGTCGAAAATAAGGCAGAGAAAAAGTCTTAGCTTTTTTGTAACTTGGGGAAAAAAAGACTCATCAAAAGGCACTTCCACTGCGAGAGATTCAGCCCGAGGAGCTCGGCTTCCGTGCTGCAGCTTAACAACCGTCAAAACTTCAGCCAAAGAATGAATGGTTTCTCAAGCTTTGGACTAAAGCTACACGTCTAATGTAGCTACAAATCCTCCTCTATGGACGAAAACACACGTATTTCATGTGACACATACGGTCCTATCTCTCTGACTGTGTGTCCAGAATTCAACAGCACCGAGGTATGGTGGAATACTGTATGGGCGAATGATTCAGCACCAGGGACAGCTACCACACCAGAGAAAAGTTTCAACATTAGTAGAAATAACCAAATGTCCAAGAAGGTGACTAATGTGGAACGGGTCATCATATTTCCACACAAAAGAGACAACATCCGTTTGCTTCAGCATTAAAATATTGACAGTCTGGAACCAAAAGACCAAAAGACATATATATATATATATCTGTGTGAGGGTGAGGAAGAGGGTGTGTGTGCTCTGAGCTTTGGCTTTGGTCTAAAGGTGTTTTAGATCCCAAACTATTAGGTCTCTCTGTATTATCAGTCAAGCTCACATCTTTATCCTCAGTTTAATTGCAGAAAAACAGAAAGCACTTCCCATGTGTTTAAAATCAATCTGAGGATAAACTCTAAGCCTCAGCAGCAGCTTTTCTTCCACACTTCAGAGGTGCTAATGATGGCAGGATGCTATTTACTCAGCAATGCCCTTGAAACAATGTGAGTGGATGAAACAGGCGAGTGCTGAAAGCGCATTCGTCTCCTCCTCTCAGTTTAATATTGCAGTATTGATTCATCTCTCTCTCTCTCTCTCTCTCTCTCTCTCTCTCTCTCTCTCTCTCTCTCTCTCTCTCTCTCTCTCTCTCTCTCCTCTCCCTGCATTGTCTCTTTCTCCATGTAAACACACTGATGCTTTCATCGTTCTCCTGATCTGTTCTCCTGTTCTCAACTCCAGTGTTCTCCGGTGTTTTTTCATTAGTTTTAGTTAAGACTCAGGAGTCATCTGCTTGCTCTCTCAAAACTCTTGTCTTTTTGTGTCTTTTTCCCAGCTACAGTATAAATAACAGAGCTCAGAAATGTTTCGTTTTGTCCCCGCTAAAGCCTCAAGTTACACAGAGGAAATATAACACACTGCTGATCAACAACATTCGACTGAAATATGCTGTTACTGAGGAGAACCTCCACGTGCTACTCAAAAATTATTTACAGTAGAGAGACAGATAGATAGATAGATAGATAGATAGATAGATAGATAGATAGATAGATAGATACAGTAGATAGATAGATAGATAGATAGATAGATAGATAGATAGATAGATAGATAGATAGATAGATACAGTAGATAGATAGACAGATAGATAGATAGATACAGTAGATAGATAGATAGATAGATAGACAGATAGATAGATAGATAGATAGATAGATAGATAGATACAGTAGATAGATAGATAGATAGATAGATAGATAGATAGATAGATAGATAGATAGATACAGTAGATAGATAGATAGATAGATAGATAGATAGATAGATAGATAGATAGATAGATAGATAGATAGATACAGTAGATAGATAGATAGACAGATAGATAGATAGATAGATAGATAGATAGATAGATAGATAGATAGATAGATAGATAGATAGAGTAGATAGATAGACAGATAGATAGATAGATAGATAGATACAGTAGATAGATAGATAGATAGATAGACAGATAGATAGATAGATAGATAGATAGATAGATAGATAGATAGATAGATAGACAGATAGATAGATAGATAGATAGATAGATAGATAGATAGATAGATAGATACAGTAGATAGATAGACAGATAGACAGACAAAATGTCAGATTGACAGACAGGCAGACAGACACAGAAAAAGACAGGCAGGCATTCAGCAGACAGACGGACACAGACAGACAGACAGACAGACAGACAGACAGACAGAGCCCCAACTCAGTTACAACATTTACTGCATTTTCGTTTTAAAACACATAACTGTTGCTATGGTTACGCCTGTCATCTAGGCTACTTCGGTGTTTTCGACCCTTGAAAACAGAGGCTTTTGGAAACGCAGAAGACCCCGTTTTTGTTTGAAAACTCACTCCCTGATTGGGTCTTCTGGATAATTGCATATCCTTCCCTGATTCGTCAAGCCCCTAGCGTATGACCGTTACGCGACCGTAATCGTATACACAACACGGGGACAGAACCGCGGGCTTTGCTGGCTTTGTTGTCATTCCTAGCAGCCATTGTGCAGTTCAATTCTGTATTTTATAATACTGCAGCTGCTCCATTGATTGACAGGGTATGTTCCTCCCACCATAGAGCGCATGCCAATTTTGCTCTCCGGTCTCCCGGCCGTGGACGGCTGTCAGGATTGTCAGGATTCAAACTCTCTATTTCTTGATGATAGGGCAAACACATTTCTGTTGCTGAGCCAAGCCAAATGATCTGAATCACACAAATCCGAAGTCCTGTCATTGTGACTAACACCGCCATTTGTAAGAGTTTCTCCAAAACCTGTTAATAGCTACTTTTGATCTTTAGACCCTTTCTGAATTCATTGGCACTTTTGGTCTAATTTGCATAAATAGACATGAATTCAATTAATTTTAACTCCTAGTTTTGTTTCTAACAGGTAGAAGATCTGTACATGATTATGGCAGTGGTGGCTTGGCGGTTAATGCTCTGGGTGACTGATCAGAAGGTCGGGGGTTAAGCCCCAGCACTGTAAAGCTGCCACAGTTGGGCCCTTGATCAAGGCCCTTAACCCTCTCTCCTCCAGGGGGCGCTGTATCATGGCTGACCCTCTGCTCTGACCCCAACTTCCTGACATGCTGGGGTATGCGAAGAAAACAATTTCACTGTGCTGTGATGTACACGTGATCAATAAAGACTCATTATCATTATTATCATCATGCTCAGTTTAGAAATCACACATATGATCCCAAACTGCATCCTGTTTCATACCTTGTCTAAAATAAGACACATGAAACGGAGTTATTCGGGCTGCGGATACGTCTTACAGCACACAAACCAAAGCAAATTATTTACACAGCTCCGTCTCTTTCTGTAACAGTTCTGGAAACGTCGTGAGACGTTACATGCGTGTTGGTAAAAGTTGCCATACACACATCATCGATTCGCATGTTTCCCGGCACCAGATGTCGTGACTTTCGCTGGGAAGCCTGCAGTCTAGCTTTTAAAAATATAGATTTAAAAATAAACCTGTCAGACTGCTATGAAGCATGAAACTATCCACTGATTCTGACTCAAAGTACTGTATGTTCAGTCATACACTGCCTGTACTTTAAGTTAAGTCTGGAGACTGAGAGGATAATGCCCAAACTTTTTTTTTTTTCTTTTCTTTTGGTTCCTTTCTGTTGATTTTGTTCTCGGTGCAGGATACACCCACATTTCATTTTTTTTTTTTTTTTTTTTTTAAACTTCTTGGAATTCAATTCACTCAAGATGCGACACTGTAAAATATAGGTGCGTTTTTATTTTGTTTCCACACAGAAACCACAGGGGATGCAAAAGATTGCACACTGTATATCTCCAAATAGTATCTCTCTGCATGCATCGTCCTATAAAAATGCAAAAATGTTAAATAAAAACTCTCTCTCGCCTAGGGATCCTATTCAGGCCGGATTAGTTTTACGCAGGTATGACTGGAGTGTTTCTTTGATTTTAATCTCTTCTCAATCCATCATATCTGCAATTTTTTTTATGGATTGAGCGTGTAGGCATCTGGAAAGATTACACTGTATTTTACTTTCTATGAAATGAGCAGCAGAAATAATATTTCTCCAGGTAATATTCTACAGTATATATCCTATTAGAATTGTCATATTGGTAAAGATGGCGCTATCCTTTTCCTCAGTATAAATACGCTCCAGGAAGCACCTCTGTTCTATCATTCCCCACCCAAGCCGAGAGTTTATACTGAGCAGTAAAATATAGACAGCGTTTAATAGGACGTGTCGGAAAAAGTGACACAAAAGTCCGGGGTTTTTACAGGAGTTCCTAGCACAGACATACAGACATGTTAAGGTCATGTGACTTACTAATGCGAGTGCAACTTACATCAATAAATGCTTATAATAGAGGTTAAACAGTTTATGAGTTTGTTTTAAAACAAGGTGTGTGTGTGTGTGTGTGTGTGTGTGTGTGTGTGTGTGTGTGTGTGTGTGTCAGGAAACAGGGGCTGGGAAAGATGCAATTTCAGTTCAGCTTGCTTTAATTAGGGCAATGCAGATAAATCCAAAACAACAGGGAGAGTAAATATCAATAAACAGGTGTGGGTCAGGTGTTGAACAAACAGACTGAACTCGTCAGAGATAAACACATAAATCGAGAAACAGGCAGAGAATCGAAAACCAGGATAACCAACACCAAACATAAGGCTTGGTAAAGTCAACAGTACAAGACAAAACTGAGCATTTACTTCGCAAAATGAAAGTCTTTTTTAAAGTGTGAGTGTGGGTGTGTGTGATCAGGAACGGGTGTGTTTGATGAGAAGTCAGGTGACTGGTGGTGGATTCTGGCGTGGGAAATCCGGGATAGCCATGTTTGCTGGTTGAGGTGCTCTGAGAACTGGAGTTCGCAGAATGCATGGAGCTGAGAGAGCCTCTGACCCCCGCAAGGGCTTACTCCGTGAGCACCATAAATGAAACCTCTCCCTTGGATGTGGTCCTAGGTGTTCAGGGTGACTGGCGTGGAATTCATGGCAAAGATTGGGGTCAAGGATGTCATGGGGTAGGAACCCAACTCTGTTCCGCTGGGCCATATCCGTCCCACTTTACAAGGTTTTCCGGTTGATTATTTCTGCGCCTGGAGTAGAGGATGGATTTTACCAACTTTGTGGGCTGGTCCACAATGTCAAGTGGGCAGGAGGGCTGGTGGGCAGGACATTTGTAGCCAGTTGTCCTGGGATGACTGGTTTTAACCGGGAGACATGAAAAATAGGAGCTATGCTGCAGTGTCTTGGTAAATCAAATTTGTAGGTCATGGTTGATTTGTTTATGAACTTTGAATGGACCGATATACCTGTGGTTCAGTTTTGTACATGTTTGGGGTTGCCTGAAATCTTTGATGGCCAGCCATACTCAACAATCTCCTGGTTGGTAACAAGGGTTTTCTCCATGACAGTGATAAGCATTTGCCTTGTGGCTTTAGGTTATGCGTTTAAGTCATCGATGGGTGCTTTCCCAAACCTCTTTCCTCCTGCAGAACCAGTCATCCAGTGAGGAGATGGGGAATGAGGGGGTTTGTAGCCGAGAACACACTGAAATGACGTCGATTGAGTGGAGGAATGTCGTAGGGAGTTCTTGGCATACTTTATCCAGGGGATGCACCGGGCCTAGTCTCCCTGGTTCTCCACACAGAAAGTTCTCAGAAATCTACCAATTTCCTGATTTGCCTGTTCTACCTGGTTGTTCAACTGGGGTGATAGCCAGAGGTCAGGCTCATGTTTGTCCCTAATTTTCTCCATGAAACTAGCTCACACCCTATAGGTGAACTAGGGACCCTGGTCACTGATAATGTCCTCAGGGATCCCGAAGAACCTGAATTCATGGTTGAATAAAAGTTGTGCTTTCTCAAATACAGTGCACAGGCTGGGCAATAGAACAAGACTCAGTGATCTATCCACGATGACCAGGATCGTAGTGTGATCTCGGGATTCTCGCAGGTCACTGATGAAATTGACAGCGATGTAGGACCAGGGCCATTGGGGTGTGCAGTGCAGTGCACAGGCATAAGCACCTTAGCTTGTGCACAGGAGGTACAGGATGACACAGTTTGGTGCGCTCGTACTGGGCCACCAGTATTTATTTAGCAGAATGTGATGAATACATCTGATACCTGGGTGACGCATAAAAAAAGCTTATGACTATGTAATCACAGAGAGCTCCACAAAAAACAGCTTCAGCACCAGCAGTGTCTCGTGCACGTGAACTACATGATGAGACTGAACGGACGGAGCTAAAAATAAAACTCAACACCTCCTATATGATTGAACGTGAAGAGCTGCCTTTCACCCAATTTACCTCTCAGATATTACTAATGAAGAAAGATGGACCGGATGTGTGCTAGACGTATGACAACGACTGAGCAGAACGCATCTAGTCGAGATATCGCTCGTCTTACGTATTTTGGCTGTTCAGTGTGAACGTGGCTTTTCAGCTCAAAATAGGATCAGATCAGAAGTACGCAATGCAACCTCGGAAGGCTTGATCAGGATCAGCACAGACGGCCCATCACTCCAACAGTTTGATCCTGAACCACGTGTCAAGCGCTGGCTTTCTTCCACTCGATCGCCAAGTGACATAATTGCAGCCAGTGACACTGGCTCAGATTCTGTGTGAAGAACAGTTCTGTGTGACTGTATACAGTTCTCAAGTCGGAAAAGACGTGCACTTCCCACGTTATGTGAACTTGGGAGAAAATGCTGACGCTGTAAAAGGAGGCCAGGTGTACACTCATGACAGGATGACTGAAAGTAAGTGTTTTAAACACTTACTTTCATTCACAGAAGTTCATTCTTATGTGGCACGTAAAAAAAAAAAAAATTATTTGGCACCTGTTTTTTTCTTCTTTTTCTTCTTCTTATAGGAAGCAATGGCTCCTTAATAGATTTTTTTTTTTTTTTTCCGGAGCCCTGCTTTTACATAACACAATATAAACAGCTGCATGACTATAGTTCTGGTTCTCTCTTGCCAGTTGTTGTCTCGTTACAAAAATGGATGACGGAAGCAATTGCAGATTTCAAACATTTAATAAACAAACAGACAACAAAAACAAAGACACAATAACACGAGGCAAAATACTGAGGCGAAACTAAACATCGACACGTGGACAAAAGCATGGATAGACGATACGTAAGACGAGGAAGCAGTGCAAACAGTGGCTATATATATATATATATATATATATATATATATATATATATATATATATATATATATATATATATATATATATGAGTGCTTGTTAAACAAAAAAAACGTGATACAGGTACAGGTGGTCATGTGACAATGATGTAATATGGTGCAGTGGCTGCCGGGAAATGAAGTCCAGAGTTCCCTCCTTGATATATGACAGTTGTGACTCCCATGAGCAACAAACTTATTTATTTTTATTTATTAAAACAAATCCAAGCAATGAACATGTATTTAAGCTTGAAAATAATCTCTGTATAAAAGTATATTAGACTGCATATTGCTTTTCTCTTGACTTTATTTACACACGTGACCCTGAACGAATCGAAAAATAATCCGATGACATTACTTTCATATCGTGATGCTTGGATTACGTTACTGATTAAATTTTTTTTTACGAAGTCATTTGTAACTGTAATGGTATACATTTTTAAAGTATCCCATGTGGCATGGAAGGGGTGTTTGTCCACGAGCTTCATAATTTTAATCCAGCATCCACCTTTACCCCACCACCTCCGGCATGTCTAGTTTGCAGCCTATAGGACCTCAGACTGGTAGAAGGTCTCCAGCAATTTGAAACATACACTGTCAGATCTAAGTTTCCTCAGGAAGTAGTGTCTGATAATCCTGGTTGACAAGTTAGCTGCCTTACCTCTTAACCGTATCTAGTAATCTGGGAACCCTAATCTATTAATGCTGTCAAGACATAAGTCACACCTGAGTATGGTACTGTGACTTGAAGCTCTGATGATCGGTGAGAGATTGAGTGGGTTGAACTCCCTGGATTAAACTTGCTGCATTTGTCACATTTATGGGTTATTCTAAGAAAACCGTACACGCCTTATAGCAACAGCAAGAGCTTCTGCTTGTTCTGGAAACACACCGGCGGTATAGAGATTCTAATTGAACCACTCTAACTCAATTTGTTTCCTCAGTGTTTCACATTTTCATTAACTTTCAAAAACGAACCCCCCCCCACCCCACCCCCCACCCCCAATATAATTAATGTGAACAATGAGAATGGAATAGAGTTAATAAAGATCAGGGTACGTTTGGGTATTCGAAGCCTCGGCTAAGCTTCTTTGCTCAGCCACAATTTTGCAGTATATGATGCGCTGAAACACCTGCACTGGTCTGTTACACCTCGATAAGAGAGGGGCTATAGTGGGAAAAACAAACAAACAAACAAACAAACAAACAAACAAACCCAACATTTATTTCAGGTCCTGCTGATTTATTTAAAGATCAATCAAATAAATTTAGCCTGAGATTGAACTTCAAGGTATGAACGAGACGGTCGGGTCAGGTTATCATTCATTTCCGTCATTTATTAAGAAGAAAAAGCATCTGAACCTGTTTTCTTATTTTCAGTAGGCACACGAGCTTAAACTAACAAGCAAATAATTAATAAAATAACAATATATATATTTTTTATTATAAATATATGTAATAAGCATAAAAATCTACCAAAAATACACCAGGACCTAATCATTAGAAAAGTGTATCCAGTATATATCTGGCTAATATTCCTAATATTAAGAGATCTCATGCATTTCACATGACCATATGTTTTCCACATTGATTATATGAGTAACATGTTATTACAAGCATGATTTCAGGCCTGAAATTGTATATCGACTCACGTATGCATGTGCCATCGTGTGAATAACATACAGTACTGTGCAAAAGTCTTAGGGACATGCAAAGAAATGCTGTAGATCAAAGTTGCCTTCAAAAATAATTTAATTAAATGTTTCTCCATTTTTAAAAAAAATGCTATAAAGAGCAGTAAACTAATAAATGGAACAATATTTGGTGTGACGACCCTTTGCTTTAAAAAAGTATCCTCAGGTAGAATGTGTGCAGTTTTATACGGAAATGAGCCGTAAGTTTTCCCGAGCGTCCTGCAGGACCAGCCACGGTTCTTCTGGAGACTCCTCGCTTCTTACTGTTTCAGCAAAATCCAGCGTCCATTGTGTTGTTTTTTTTGTTTTTTTTTTGTCTGAAAAGTGTCTCTTACATCTTAATCTGCTGGTTTATTTACTGACATTTTTTTTCTGTAACATTTAATTTTGTGCCGGAAAACTGTTTGAAAATCGAATCTTTTTTTTTTTTTTTTTTTGTACGGACGTGATAACGTAGACGTCATCAAATAAAAATCTATTAAAAAGTTTATAGGGCGCCCAAGACTTTTGCAGAGTAGTGTATAATAAATGAAACCACACACGAACCATTTGCACTGAAGGTAAATTAATCATGTGAAGAGAAAAAAAAAAAAAAAAAAAAACATGAATCATTTACAGTTTTTTGCACAAATGAGAGTAATGAATCACGAAAAAACACAAAATGCATTTATTCATCGACAAAAATAAATCGCAAGTGAACGCACGGGGAAAAATTCACTTGTGAATTGTGTGATTATTACGTGTGAAGTTTGTGTGACTTGATCTGTATGTCTATCTTTTTAACATATATACTAAAAGATAAGAAACTGTGAAATTTTAATGCACTCTGAAATTTATTTCACATATAAATTTCATGGAAAAAATGTTCTTAGTGGAAACGTTAAAACATTGTTAGGCTACTTCTAATATTCTTATATATACTTAGGGCGCACGGTGGTTTTGTGGTTAGCACGTTCTCCTCACACCTCCGGGGTCGGGGGTTCGATTCCCACCGTGTTCCTGTGGGTGTGGAGTTTGTGTGTTCTCCCCGTGCTGCGGGGGTTTCCTCCGGGGACTCCGGTTTCCTCCCCCAGTCCAAACACATGCATGCTAGGCTGATTGGCGTATGTGTGAGTGTGTATGTGATTGTGCCCTGCAATGGATTGGCACCCTGTCCAGGGTGTACCTTGTCCCCGATGCTCCCTTGGATAAGCTCCAGGTTCCCCCGTGACCCCGAAAAGGATAAAAGATGGATGGGATATATATTTATAGCTGTAACACTGGCAGAAAGTCTCTGAGCGCTGTCAGCATGAAGAAAATGTCATTATTTTGCAGGCTTTCTAACTAAAAGACTGGATCGATATGGAGTTACCTCGAGTGAAAGACAATAGGCAAATTACCAGAGAGAGGGAACCTAAATAAGTGGGAGATAAACAAGTGAGTGGAGAAGAGTGGTTGAGAAATTGGAGGATAAATTAGATAACGCATCTAAATTCTAGGGCATTGTTGTAAGTGAATACTGCCATGCCAATACAGCCTGCTTTGATCTGGATTGATTTAGAGTGAGGAAGACAAGGAGAGAAAAAAGAGACTGTGAGTGAACGAGAGTCAGGAACAAAAGCCCTCGTCGACTTTATTTTCTAAAAACACTTATTGATGTGACCTTCTTGGCAGCATTTTGCAGTGCCCTACCCCCAGGTTATTGCTGCCTCTCATCAGTGTCACACACTTGTCACCTTGGCTCCTTTTGTCCCTGCTAAACATCACACGCTAGTAACTCGGACTTTTTCCAGAAGATCATCGTTCCGGAGTTCTGTTCCTGCTCAGTGGTGGACGATATTCTGATTGGTTGATTCTGGTCTAAGTCATGGCTTGATGTTGGTCACTCAGACTATCGTAGTCTTTCTGGGAAGCCGGTCAGGATTTTACTACCCATTTTCTCTGTTTTTGGCCATTCCTCATAGTCAGAAGTGTGAATCTGGTGACTCTGGGAATTGCTGCCCTGGGACAACATCAAAAGCTTTCCTTCTGGCACCTAATACTATCTGTTTTGGGTCAGCATCAGAACTTGGCACTGTTTGCTTTTGGACGGTATCAGAAACTGGTACTTCTGTGAACTTCTGCCCTGGGATAGCAGTAGAAGCTGTCGAAGCTTGGACATTGTTAGAAGCTGGTTACTCTGGGCATTTCTGCCCTTTCAGAGTATCAAAAGCTGCTCACGATGTCCCCTTCTGCCCTTGGACACTGTCAAAAGCTTATCATTCGGAGAATTCTGTGCTTGGACAGTGTAAGAAGCTGGTCAATCCGGCTCCTTCTGGTCTTCAACAGTGTCAGAAGCCAGTCGTTTAGGGACTTTCTGCTTTGACACAGTGTCACGATCTGGTCACTTGAGGAATTTCTGCACTTGAATAAAGACAAAAGCTGGTCACTCTAGCACCTTACACAGTGGACCATGCCAGAAGCTGGTCAGTCTGGCACTTTCTGCCCATGGACAGTGTCAGAAATGGGTTACTCTAGCACTTTTTGCCCTTGAATAGTGTCAAGAGCTGTTCGCTCTGGGAATTTCGACCCTTGGACAGTGTACGATGCTGGTTATTGTGGCTCTCTCTACCCATCAATAGCAGAATTTGGTAGCTTTCTTTCCTTTCCCCCCTGATCAATATTGATAGCGATTGTTATGTACAGTACGGTGTATAATATATTATACAGCAGACTTATGGGCATATTTCTCTATGTATTCTCTTAGTTTCCTATGCTGGATACTGATTATCTGCCTCAGTTGTACAAGAAATACAGTAGCATTCGAACAGATTGTCCTTCATGACTAGATTGTAAGCCTCTGCATTTGGAGTTTTATCTGCAAACATGATTTATGGTAAAACTTCAGCGAACCCTCAATAAACCTTCAGTAAACTTTCAGCTCTGATCCACAAGAACAGGGATGATAGATCCAGTGAGAGCAGCTATGGAATAGTCAGGAGTGCCTCTACAATAATTTATAGTGTCTGCTATAAGGGGAATTTACAGTTAAAGACCCAAGGACCAGATATGATGAATGAAGACCAGGAGTCAAGAGATGCAATGAACTGAAGAAAATTTTACTGAAGAATGGTTTGCAGTTTCATCAGAAGAACTCAGCGTGGCACTCAGCAAGGAGTTCGTGAGCCGCTCCGCGTACACACTCATTTCATCAACGGTCATACGTTCATACGATCACTAAGCTAGTCATTACGTCAGGTTGAATGATTCTGATTGGCTAAGGCATAGATGAGTTTAGAACATGTCCACATATGGCTGTACATCAGAAGAATATCTCCATCGATTATCTGGATGCCAGTCACATCCCGGTTTAGACACACTGTGAACTACTGAGGTCATCAATCTGAGCTCTTTGGCTTTGAGTTGTCTCGTCAGATGATCAGTTCACCTCCGAACATCCTGTGACAAAAGAGTGTACACACACACACACACACACACACACACGGAGAGAGAGAGAGAGAGAGAGATACACAGCTCCTTCAAGGCTGGATTTGGTCGAGCTATAGCTCTGACCAGGAAACCTTCCCAAAACATACTGATTAGATATACTTTCTCTCAGTAAGAAGCTCAGACGATGTTCGTCGTTATCCTCTAGTGACTGAAGATGAAAAAGGTAAATACGCATGGAGAAGCCATTCAAATCATCTGATATTTTAAAAGATTATTGGTGATAAATAACTCATAACAAATCACTCAACGGATATATACACACACACACACACACACACACACACTGAAGAAGCAGGAGATTCCAGAATCCACCCTACACTGCCTATCTAGCCTTATGCCTCACCATCAGGCTGTTTGTCCAAGAATCTGCATGTTTGTACAAATGTATGTCTCTCAATCTTTCTGTCCAAGTATCTGTCTGTCTGTCTGCCCAGGTGTCCAGGTGTCAAATGTCGGTCTAAATATCTGTCTGCCTGTCCAATTGTCTCCTTCTCTGTCTGCTCACTTGTCTGTTCAAGTGTCTGTCTGTGCAGTTGTCTAATTGTCTTTCTCTGCAACTTTCTGTCGGTCTGTCCATTTTGTCTGTATGGATATCCAAGGGTCTGTGTGCCCAAGTGTCTGTCTATTGGTCTACCTCTCTAGCGGTCCAAGTATGTCTCTCTTCAGACATCTGTCTTACTAGACGTTTGTCTATCCAAGTGTCTGTCTGTGTGTCTGTCCAGGTGTCTTTCTGTCTATTCAAGTGCTGGGTATACTGTGTGTCCAAGTCTGCCTGTCTGTCTGTCGATTCATCCAAGTGTCTGTTTGTTCAATTGCCTGTCTGTCTGTCTGTCCAATGGTCTGTCTGGCCTCATATATTTCCTTTCTATCCATCTGTCTGCCTGTCTGTCTGCCTGCCTGCCTGTCTGTCTGTCTGTCTGTCTGTCTGTCTGTCGCTTCATCCAAGTGTCTGTTTGTTCAGTTGCCTGTCTGTTTGTCTGTCTGTCCAATGGTCTGTCTGTCCTCATATATTTCCTTTCTATCCATCTGTCTGCCTGTCTGTCTGTCTATACTGTGAGTTTCCTATTAGTACAGCGGCTATAACTTTTGACTGGCAGTGCATGTATTTCACATAAATGGTCCCTCACAGTGAGAAACAGATGATGTAATGGTTCTCAGCACTTGTCTGCATATCTGAGGTATTACAGTGTAATGGAGTCTAATAGCACTGTAGTTATATCATGCATGAAGCCATAATTGAATTAATGCCTGTCCTTCACACACTCGTTCACTGCCACTCTTCAACTCGAGTGCTCACACATTCATGTTATGGTTTGGAATGTGTTCTTTGTTTTCCTGCATTTTTATCAGTCTAAAATTTGATGCAGTGCTGTGAAAAAAGTATTTGATTTCTTCTTCTTCTTTTGTGCGTACATTTCATACTAAATCATTTTAGAGCTTCAAACGAAATACAAAATAAAACAAAGGCAACCCGAGTAAACACACGATGCGGTTTTATTTATTTAGTTGTTTATTTTTATTGAAGCAAAAAAAAAAAAAAAAAAAAAAGTTATCCAACACCTATCACCCATGTGAAAAACTAATTGCACCCTCAAGCTTAAAATCTGGTTGTGCCACCTTTAGCAGAAATAACCGCAACCAAATGCTTCCGATAACTGGAGATCAGACTCTCATTTACGTCTAGCACTAGGACTTACTCCTACACTTTGGATCGTTGTCTTGCTGCAGACCGGAAGACCAGACTGGACTGAAGACTTTCAGATATTCTCCATTAGGAAATTCTGTTAGAGAGCAGAATTCATGTTTCCCTCAATTATTGCAGGTTGCCCAGACCTGAAGCTTAATAGCATCCCCACACCATGACACTTCCTCCACCATGCTTGACTGTAGATATGATGTTCTCTTTTTGGAGTTCGGTGTTTGGTTTACGCCAGATATAACGGGACCCCTGTCTTCCAAACAGTTCCACTTTTGACTCATCAATCCACAGAACATTCTCCCAAAAGGTTTGAGGATCATCAAGGTGTGTTTTGGAAAAATTCAGACGAGTCTTAATGTTCTTCTGGGTCAGCAGTGGTTTTCACCTCGCCACTCTTCCATGGAGCCGTTTTCCCCCGGTGTCTTTCCGATAGTGGAGTCATGAACACTGACCTTTATTGATGCAAGAGAGGCCTGTAGTTCCTTTGATGTTGTCCTTGGTTCTTTTGTGACTTACAGGATGAGTCGTCGCCGTGCTCTTGGAGGAAGTTTGGAAGGTCGGACACTTCTGGGAAGGTTCGCTACTGTGCTGAGTTTTTCCATGTGGAGATCACGGCTCTCGCTGTTGTTCTTTGAGTCCCAGAGCCTTTGAAATAACTTTGTAACCCTTCCCAGACTGACGTATTTCAATCACCTTCTTCCTCATCATTTATAGAATTTCTCTCAACTTTGGTATAGCGTGTTACTCCGTAAGACCTTTTAACCAACTTCATGCTGTTGAAAGTTGCATGTAAGTGTAGATGTGATTGAACAGGGTTTGCAGTAATCAGGCCTGGTTGTGTCTAGTCCAGCTGAACCCCATTATGAATACAGTTTCATAGATTTGGGGAATTAGTAACTATTGGTGCAAATACATTTTCACACAGGCCCAGTTGGTATTGGACTTTTTTGCTTCACTATATAACATTCTGATAAAAAAAAAAAAATAAAAAAATAAAAAAAAAAAAACTGTACTGTGCATTAACTCAGGTTGCCTTTGTTTCATCTTAGAGTTCGTTTTAATTTCTGAAACAATTTAGTACACACAGAGATACACACAAACACAGAAGAAATCACTTTTTTCGCAGCACTGTTACGATAATTATGGCCGACAGAGCTGAACTCAATTCAGTCGTGTGTAAGTGTCTGCGTTGTTCAGAGCACATCAGCACAGATTACCCTGACTGATCTCTCCAAGCTTCAGACTCGACAGGCACGCAGTCAGATAGATCTCTTTGAAGACTGAATGAGTGAAGCTGAGATAAAGATAAAACGGAAAGAAAATGCTCATCACGACATTCAAAGCACATCGACGGGCGTGAGCGGTGATGCTGAAATAAATACGGAACAGAAACACACGCTTCGTGATAAATAAATCGTCTCTTTGTGTGTCTCTAAAGCTTTCGCTTTTTTATTTATTGTTGTTATTTTTTTTTGAAGAAGGATGATGTCTATTACAAACCCGGTAGCCGTGTGCCGTAAGGTCGCGTGAATTATCGGGTTTTCGGGGACGCTCTCCACGTTTTCATTGCTTAATGCATCGCTAAGCGTGAGGTCTTTATTATTAAATAAAGCGTTTGAAAAGCTTTTAGTGCCTCTATCTCTGAATATGCAGAATAACACGAAGACCAGCTTTTCATGTTGATCCATTTTGAGGTTGGAGATAATTTGCACAGCTGTGCAGTTTAAGGTTAACAAAAACAGCTCTTGCACAAAACCACTTCGATTCATATTCATTTATTCGTTCATCTTCAGTAAGCACCGGTCAGGGTCATGTGGGATCTGGAGCCTGTCTTGGGAATACTGGTTCAGCTTGTTTATGAAGATAATATCAGACATATGTACCAAGAAACACCGTAACTTCACCACAAGCAGTAGTAACCATGACAGAGAAGACAGATCATTCTGACATGTATATCTACAATCACACCATATCCAGTATTTTTATTATTATTATTATTATTTATACCAGCACTGTTGAGTTCTGGATTATGATTGGTCAGAAAGCATTCATTAACTTTCCACAACAATTTTCCTTAAAAAGAAATAAAAACGCCAGCCCTGTCCACGACAACATAAAGTACGTGACGAATACACGTGAAATATTAGGCTATATCATGATAGTTAACAAACTACGGAGTGTTATATGTTTTCTGATGGCGTGGTGTTTTTATTATTTATTCTGGAACCCACCACTGGTCATATTTGTGCTCGTTACACCTTAAACCTCCCACACTGAGGTGTCAAAAACTCGACGCCCAAACACTGTGACCTTCCATGTTTGTGCTGATTGCTGTCACCTCTCGAGCTTCTCCTGTTCATTATGGTGATGTATATCACTAAGCCACAGCACACTGGCGCTGCAGAAATAAACACGTTTCTACTTTAACCACAGGGAAAAAAAAAACCCTGTATGCCAGCATTTATTAATGACTAGGTAGCAGGACCATGCGTATGAATTTGATTTTTGGCTGATTAAATTTCCAGAAAGACATTCGATAAGAGATCAGTACTTGAAAAAGTCTGCTACCTCTTGTATGTGTTTATTTGAGCTCAAATGTACAATTTCAGGACCTAGCACATTCACATATTTCATTATATATTACTCACATTGTTATTATTATTATTATCCATCCATCCATCTTCTATACTGCTTATCCTTTTCAGGGTCACGGGGAACCTGGAGTCTATCCCAGGGAGCATGGGGCACAAGTCGGGGTACACCCTGGACAGGGTGCCAATCCATCACAGGGTGCACAATCACATACACACTCACACACACATTCATACACTACGGACACTTTAGACACACCAATCAGCCTACCATGCATGTCTTTGGACTGGGGGAGGAAACCCGAGTACCCGGAGGACACACAGGGCCACGGTGGGAATCGAACCCCCGACCCTGGATGTGTGAGGCGAACGTACTAACCACTAAGCCACCGTGCGCCCTATTATTATTATTATTATTATTATTATTGTTATTGTTGTTGTTGTTATTATTATTATTATTATTATTATTATTATTATTATTATTATTATTATTATTATTATTATTATTATTATTATCATTTCCCATGTGAAATGTATGTGATTTTCCATCTGGGCTTTGACAAAGTTGTCCATATGTTGCTTTATTTTTTTATTTTATTTTTTTTGTAATGTCCATATTTGGTCATTTCCTGTCTGGGTCTAACTGGAGCTCATACTGAGAGGACTTGAAATTTGTTTTACAGCAAAACATCTTATCAGAGGTAATACATCATCACTCTCCGAGAGCCCGGGGTGAGTGCGCCGCCTCACTCTTACACTCCATATCCATATTCATCTCACCCCATAGCTGTACATTTACATCTCACGTGCAGCGGCTGTCCTTCAGGCTGTGGTGTGTGTGCTGAGCGCTCAGGAACACTCGCTGCAGAGAGCACAGATGCTTTTAATGGGAACTATATGTGTGGGGTTTTTTTGTGAGTGGATGTGGGGGTGGGGGGTGGGGGGGGTAGTTCTTACTATTTTAAGTGCGTTTATCTTTTTAAATGTTATAAAGCCTCTGACTCCGAGAAATCCAAAACCTTGGGCTGAAATGGAAGTTCCCAGAAATACCACTAAGGTTCTGTGGGAATGTATGCAATAAGTCTTGAGTTATAGCTGTTTGAGTAATTTAAAGTCCAACCCACATGGATTTCTTTGCCACGTATGCGGTGGCCATGTTGTTTACAGATCTCAGAATGTTTCAGATCATTATTAAACTTCAGGATCTACTGAGGAATGTTGCTCCAATATGAAGCGATGGGGATTACTTCACAGCTTTCACATTTTACGTGAGTGTATAAACGTGAATGGCGTGCCCCGGTGGCCAATCCATGTGAAGCTGCACAGACAGCCTAGAGAGAAGATCACTAAATCACCTTTAAAATGTTCCTATGTTGAACACCTGCAGTAAAATGAGAAAATGAGAAGCTAAAAATGTCAACAAATATGAAGAATTTACAATGAAAAAAAAAATAGGTTTTAAATATTCTCTGGCGGTGATGACACGTTTCTGCTGCAAACTTAAACTTCACATCAATTATTTTGTAGTCGCAATGGAAAGGTTTTTCTGATGAATAAAACCACACAAGGATTTAGAGATTTAGAGATGGGTGAAGAGGTGGAGGAAGAGATGGACGGATGAAGTGATGGATGAAGAGATGGATGAAGAGATGGATGAAGAGATGGGTGAAGAGATGGATGAATGGATGGATGAAGCGATGGATGAAGAGATGGATCCAGAGATGAATGGATGGATGGATGAAGAGATGGATGGATGGATTGATGAAGAGATGGATAGATGGATGGATGTATGAAGAGATGGATGAATGGATGGATGGATGGATGGATGAAGAGATGGATGAATGGATGGATGAAGAGATGGATAGATGGATGGATGGATGGATGGATGGATGAAGTGATGGATGAATGGATGGATGAAGTGATGGATGAAGTGATGGATGGATGGATGAAGAGATTGATGAAGAGATGGATGGATGGATGGATGGATGAAGAGATTGATGAAGAGATGGATGGATAGATGGATGGATGGATGAAGTGATGGATGAAGAGATGGATGGATGAAGTGATGGATGAATGGATGGATGAAGAGATGGATAGATGGATGGATGGATGGATGGATGGATGGATGAAGTGATGGATGAATGGATGGATGAAGAGATGGATGGATGGATGGAAGGATGAAGAGATTGATGAAGAGATGGATAGATGGATGGATGGATGGATGAAGTGATGGATGAAGACATGGATGGATAGATGGATGGATGGATGAAGTGATGGATGGATGAAGAGATTGATGAAGAGATGGATGGATAGATGGATGGATGGATGGATGAAGTGATGGATGAATGGATGGATGGATGGATGAAGAGATGGATGGATGGATGGATGGATGGATGGATGGATGGATGCATTATTCTTATTGTTTTTGTTGTTGTTTTCTTAGCCACAATTCCTTGCTTTACCCAATTAATTATTACTATTAATTACTTATTTATTTTAAGTGTACTTTTTATTTATTTATTTATTTATAAACATTTCTATGACAGTAAAAATCTGTTTTTTTTTGTGTACATCACTTTTTCTGCGTTACAGAGTGCTATATTACATGAATTAAAAACCGAGCTTCTTGTTGGCCTGCTCCTTCATGAGCTCACTTCAGATACAACTTCATTACCAACCTTCCTCCTGGAAAAGCCAGTGAAAGATCAGGATGGAATTGATCTTAGTTACTTTCATCTTAGTTTGACTCGTACTTACGATCAGAGGAAGGTCAGAGGAAGGTCAGAGGAAGGTCAGAGGACGGTCAGAGGAAGGTCAGAGGACGGTCAGAGGAAGGTCAGAGGAAGGTCAGAGGACGGTCAGAGGACGGTCAGAGGAAGGTCAGAGGAAGATCAGAGGAAGGTCAGAGGACGGTCAGAGGAAGGTCAGAGGAAGGTCAGAGGAAGGTCAGAGGAAGATCAGAGGAAGGTCATAGGACGGTCAGAGGACGGTCAGAGGACGGTCAGAGGAAGGACAGAGGACGGTCAGAGGACGGTCAGAGCTCAGGTTCCGTGGCCTTGACTCCGTCTAGGCTCTGACAGAAAGAACACGTTTTACCTTTAAACCATCTCGAGAACGTGAATGAGGAAAACACGGAGGAATCAGTCCCCACTGTGCATTGTGGGTTTCCTCGTGCAGGAATTCGGAATTAAATTCCACTCAATGACGACTAGAATGATGAGTACTGACCGAGACGTATTTCACCTTCACCAACATGCCTCTAATGAATCACCATGTTTACTCTGGCTATATTTCTCTTAATCTCAGCAGAGGTCGTTAAGCTCACTTTACCAAATAACCGTCTGTATCAATGTCTATATTTACCTTGAGTTGGGCGAAATGCGTCCGTCACCGACCTTCCAGATCTTTCCTGCGTTCATTATTATTCCTGTTGTCTCTTGTTTCCTCTTGCCCACTCTGTATATGTGTAGAACATCCACAGCTCTGCTTCACCCTGGTTCAAGGTTATACCCAAAAGCTAGCATGCGTTTTCTCATAATCCTCAGCAAAGTGTAAGCCAGAAGCCAATTCACGCTCCATTTCGACGGACTGCCTCAAACAACACAGCTGAGGTCAAAGGTCACTTGGGATTGTCTTTGACTCGCTTATTTAAAAATCCACATCCTGAGTAACCAGAACAGATCCACAGCTAATGCTCCTAATGTACCGTATGAACTGTATTCTCAGTCATGGGGTCACGTGATCGAAATTGTCGCAGGAGACCTCATCCAAAATGATCATATTTATACTAATATACCTGAAGTACATGATCAAGTTCTCCTAACTGACTTCCTGTAACTTTCTGACCACAGGTAAGCACACTTACATATAGATGCTACACATATATGCTCTGTTAGCCATACGAGTACATGTTTACAGAAACAACACAGTGATAATTCAGTAATAACACAGTAATAACACAGTAATAGTACACTCAATCTAGCAATAATGCAATAATAAATGTACAAAACATAATATTGTAATAATAATAATAATAATAATAATACCATAGTAATAGTAAAGACACAGTCATGTGGCAATAATAGGTGAAGTTAATAATATAGTAGTAATACAATGCTAATCATAATGCACAAATCTGGCAATAATGTGTTATTATTATTAATCATAAAAATAATACAGTAACAATGTAATAAAAATTCTATAATAATACTGTCATGGTGGTAGTAATGTTGTAGTGATGTGAATTATAAAGTAATACCATGGGAATAATAGTTAAAACAATGATACAGTAATAATATAGTGATAGCCTAATAACACAATAATAACTCTGTAATAAGAATACTGATAGTGAACTCGTATTCATTATAAAATATAACAATATAGTAATAATGTGATGATAGTTAATGAAAAAAAAGTATTAACAATAGTGAGAGCAATAATACCGTAATGATTTTGTAATAACAGTAATCACACAGCAACGCTGTAATGTTAATGCTACAGCGCATTACTGTTATTACTGCGTCATTACCGTGTTATTAATATTATCTCTGTATTAATGGTAATAATTTGGGAAGGAGATGAGAAAATAATCAACACACTGACTGTTTTATTCCTGACCTAATGTGAACTTAGAGTAGACTTGTATTAAAAAAAAAGTTTGTCGAGCTCTATCTGCAGCAGGAGGCAACGCTACAACCTCAACCTGTATTCCTGTTCGTGTGTGAGGATGATGAGGATGATGATGATGAGGAGGATGATGATGAGGATGATGATGAGGATGATGATGGTACATCATGGTAGGTTTAGTAGATAATGCTAAATGGTCCTAGTAGCCATGGTTTCATTTTTAAAACATTAAAATGATAAAGTTATAATTGAGGCTTTGGCACACAATAATGTTTGAGATGTAGAGCACATAGCGTGTTAGCTGCTGTTTGGCTTTGATTCGGTAGTCCTTAAAGGCTACGCTTCTCTCTCTCTTTGAATCTGTAAGATCTCAGAGGCTTTTGGATTGCAGCGCTGGGAAGTTTTGCTTATTAATTGTGCGCAGAGGGAAGAGACAGCAGACTGAGCGTGGTTATCTTTAATTAAAGCCCAGTCTCAACAGGAAGCAGGTTTATTGTACGCGTTCTTCATTCTTTCTGCTTTCCTAATGACACACACTCTTTTCCTTTGCATTTTGAGACTTTGCTCTTTCCACTACCTTGCCTGGAATCGCACACCTACGCCTTGCATCCGGACCACATCAAACAGTGTTTGCAGCACCTCCTCCTGCCTCGGTGATGCTCGGCATCTGGCCCATGCTGTTTCATGCGGTTGTGCTTGTTGGGCATGTGAAGGGGATTTTTACTTTTATTAAAACTACTGAGTAGAATAAAGGGAATATTTTAAGCTTGCAGGAAATGGACCTAGCTGGAGGAAGGATGGGATGTCTTCCACTCCGTGTCCGAAGGACTGAAACTCGGTGTTAATCCTTTACACGCAACAGTCGGAAAGCTCTGCCATGGCTCTGCCTACACTGCTATTTTCACTTACTGTGAAATTTTCATATCCTTCATATCTTAAACATCTGCACAAACTTTTTTTTTTAATCAATAACCCATGATAAAACCAGCAAATATATATATATATATATATATATATATATATATATATATATATATATATATATATATATAAAATAATTAAAAATACAAATAATTTTATGAAATACACACACCGAAGACCTTTATCCAGAGACATTTTCAATGAAAGAAACATAGAGAAAATATTTCCTGATAGTCCTGAAGTCACTCAGGACTTTACTGTGTGCTTTTCCCGTGTGGTAACAATTAATTTATCTCCAGTTATTTGATAATACAACTTTTTTTTTTTTTTTTTGGAAATAATACAAAACTACTATTTTCCTATGTATCTGGAAAAGGGGGCTTTATCTGTGACATGTCACATGACCAGGAAGTGCTTTTTGCAAACACTATCTGAGATAGGTTAACATTTTTTTTTTTTGTCATTTAAGCAAGTTTATATATTTTGAGTATTTTGTTAAATGGTAAAATGTCATTGTTGCCGTATGGCAACGGCAGGCGATCATGGAACCGTAGTGTGTTCATTCATGAATTGAAACAGGTACGACATAGCAAAAAATAATAATAATTGGGCTTCTCTAATAATGCACTTTCCTTTTTGCAGATTCAAAGTAAGAATATCTGCTGTAATTTCAGTCATTCTTTCGGTCGCACCTTACGTTCCAATTTTTATGTTTGAAAAGAAAGAATGAAGGATTCAAGGCAAAGAACTGAAAAGATACTTCACTTAAAGCACGCTCGGATCTCATTTCTGTACGTATTTCCAGTGAGTAAATCCATCCACGTACCTTTTACAACTGTAATTCCTTTCTAGAAGATAAAACCTTTACACGCTTACTAGGTGGCAAAAAAAAATAAAAATAAAAATACTTAGAAAATTCAGTGATTGGAAAAGTGATCTCATACATTTAGTGTTATTATTGACTATATGACACTTTCCACCATCGCACACGGTTGCCACATGGCAACAGTTTACTGACTTACATTTTTAAAAATATTTTTCTATTACTCGAACTAATCCACAAGAACTATAATTCATGTAAATAATAATAATAATAATAATAATAATAATAATTCAATAATTCAATAATTCCTGCATTAGATGGTTAAGCCATGTACATAATATGCTTTTTCTATTTTTTATTTTTTTTTTAGCAGAGTGCAACTACAAGTGGTTAAAAAAAGGACAAAGTGTTGTTCTTTAATAAATAATAAAAATGATAATAATCATCAAATCGCCGCGGTATATGAGTACGTGAGGAATAAAACACTTCAGGAACACTTCAGGATATGAGCAATCAAACTCCACTTCATATCACTACACCATCGCTGATTCTTCTCTGAGAACGACCCTACACAGGATGAGTGTTTTATCATGGTTTATACTGAAACCCCTAGACTAGTGTAAAGTCCACCGTTCTGTCTTTAGACCTGTGCCTCATTACCATCCCTGGAGATGGTCCCTACAGTGGACCTCATTATTTACTCCGAGACCTTACTTTTAGTAAAAGAGGGAAAACACTTGATCGATTCCCTCTCTGTCTCTTGCACCGTCCTTTATTTACAACCCCTTCGCGGGCTCGTCTCGTTCCCCTCATTCCAGCTTGTGTCTGATATTCAGCTTTGTATTACAGCGAGGCTGAGGGGCAGTGAAGTGGCAGGTGATTTCCTCTCTGTAATCAGAAGTGTGATGGTGGGTGGAAGTGAGAGGGGAAAGTCACAGGAAGCTATCCTCGGGCCGTTTCCTCTGATCTCTCTCCTTCACGCTAACCCTGACGGCCGTCTCTCACACACTAGAAGGATAATGCTGAGTGTACAGCTGTTACTGAACACCTTAAAGCCAATAAACCTATTTCAGATAAAGCGAGAGAAAGCCCGTTTCAAGGTCGAGGTCATTCACTGCTGGTGGGAGAAAGCCATTCACAACAAGGTGGTCTCCTTCTTTATTAATATTATTATTATTATTATTATTATTATTATGAAAACTAAAAGTACTTACTACGTAATTACTTCACAAACGAATCCAAAAATGTTCTATTGTCTATTCTGTTCTTATGTTAGCTCACCTCGTGAAGCAAACTTACATGTGATACGGATCCATTCCCCCAGTTTGGTTGAAGTCTTATACGACAGGGCTGTGAAACAAAAATTCTGCCCCAGGCCCCATCACGATTTTGTGAACTCGGGAATGTACCTTCGCTTCACTTGTTCACTTTTTAAAAAAAAAACATATGATATATTCTATCAGTGACACCGGGAACCGTGAGGTAGAACACGGCCAAGTCGAAACAAGATCCATTAAAACAGGCAAAAACTAATCAAGGTGAAAGTGGAAACAGGTGTGCATGATAAGTAGTAATGAGGCAGTGGATTCTGGGAATTGGAGTTGAATGCAGCCAGTTTGTAAGGATGCAATGTATTCTGGGAAACATTAACCCTTTGTGATAACATTTTATTCGGTTGTTTTTATTATTCTAATATATCTGATTTCCAAATGTCAAAATGCTATAACATGAAAAATCACATTTAGGAACTCCCAGAACTCACCCAATCATCAGGAGAGTGCAGGTTCAAATCCTAATGATGCCGCTGTCTGGGTGGGAGGGGCATGAGCTTTGTCCCCTGTCAATCCCAGAGACACTTGGCAATCGTGGGCGTCTGTGAGTTCACGCATGTGACAGGAGTGTGTTACGCCGCACCGTGATGCGACATGACTCGGGAAAGATGATGCAGCTGGATTACTGTGTCCTGGAGGAAGCACGTGTTAGCCCTCATCCTCCCCAGGTGGGACGACAGAGAAGAACTGGCTGGTGGGTGGGAATTGGCCGAGACCAAATTAGGGAGAAAATAAGGGGGGAAACAAACGTGTGCTTATCTCTTGTAAGACCACACATATCTTTACTCTGTCATCTCTCTTGTCTTTTACTTCCCCGGACGTATTCGGAGGATTTGAAGTTAATCACTGAAACACACCAAAGACCAGCCCGCACATGTTTCTGAATCATGTCCACGTGCGAGTCTGAGCGGACTCCTTATTCGCCAGCGCTCCTGTGAGATGTGAACCCTCCAATTCTAGACCGTGTGACAAATTTGAGTAGCAGAGTAACGCAACACAGTATCATTTCTGAACATTCGCGCAGGCCGCGTTTCAGTCGCAAAGTATCAACGCGCACGATAGAGATTATACAACACGCATTTCTACTATGCCCTTTACACTGACCTCTAAACGACCCCGATCACTCAGCCGTCGTGTATTTTTGCAACGTTTCAGTTCTTCATGAATACCAAAAAATCCTGCAGGCCTGTTTGCAATCCCTCATCGTGTACTCACCCTGGAGACTGATCCCCAAAACCTCTCTCGCTCTTTCATCATCTACGCCTCACATGGGCGAGAACCTCTCTATCCCTTCCACCCAACCACTCTCTCCCCTTAAATTGGTTATTGATTCCTCTTTTTTTTTTCCCGAGCTGCCTCCCTTGTCACCTCCCCGTCACCCCTCCCCCTCCCCCACCCCCACCCGGCCCCACGTCCTATAGCATGGAAAACTCCAGAATTAATTGAAGGCGTCATCTGGCAGTCTATCCACTCGTAATTAACAACCATCAGCGGAGATTTACAACCTAATCAGTTTTTTTTATAAAAAAAAAAACAAACATTTTTCACAATTTATTTCTTATATCTCTTCCATCATCTTCGGATTTCGTTACAGTCCCGGTTTTCGGACAACACGGATTTGCTAAGGGGCAGGAAGGAAGGAAGGAAGGAAGGAAGGGGGGGGGGGGGGGGGGGGATTGAGAGGGGACATGATGCTCACATTGCTGCAGGCCGTTTTAAAATAAAAATTAAATTTGAAGAGCAGATTACACAAACGAGCAGAGAATTGTCATGTCCGACAGACTGACCCCGGCGTCTGAACGCTCTCCGAGGGTGAAATTGGATGCGTGGACAGGGCTTGCGTTTGCGTTAGCAGCTTTTGAGTAACGTACACTCAGGTGTCTGGTATTACAGGAAAATAATCAACGGGGAGGTGTTGTGATGAAGCGGGGTCACCGTTACCACCCTGACGTCGATTGTTTTCCTATACAGTGTGTGTGTTCGGTTATCGCGCGGTGTGTACGTCCTGTTGTTTATACAGGTTCGGGTGTAACAGTACGTCGATTGTAGTTTTAAATGTATATGTGCACTGCAACGTCAACTGTGTTCCCTCGATTGCGCAAGACACATTTCTCCTAAAGGAGACGATGGAATCTAATCTAATCTTAATCTTATACACTGGGGCAAACAAAATTATTGAGTGATTTAGAAAATGTGAAAAAAAAAAAAAAAAACTAATTTTAGACAAATTATTAGAAGGAGTTCAGTTTTGTACGGAATTAGAGCAAGTGGTGTAAATATGCGGTTAAACCCAACATGTCCACTGTACGTACTTTACTGGGGTACATTTAATATTATATTGCACGAGCTCGCAAAACTCGAAAGGAAGAAGAAACGTTTACATGAACCGACTGCATACTGTTACCCAGATGAGGACGGGTTTCCTTCTGAGTCGGGTTCCTCTCAAGGTTTCTTCCTCTTAAACATCTTAGGGAGTTTTTCCTCGCCACCGTCGCCACTCAGTGTCTTGCTCAGTTGGGATAAATTCACACCTTTAATATCTGTATACCGTGTTGATATTTCTGTAAAGCTGCTTTGAGACAATGTCTATTGTAAAAAGCGCTATACAAATACAATTGAACTGAATTGAATTGAATGCTAATGCGGGGTTGTGTTTCCTGAACCCGATTTGCATGTGTGTTTAATTCCGAGCGTTATGTTACGAAGGTGATGTTTCAGTATTTCTCGTCTGGGCGGGATTAAAGGCCTCGGGATATCGTGTTATGAAATGTTTTGAAAGATCAAATGGTTCAGTTAAGTTTTCTTCGTTCACCCTCGTTCTGTTAGGCTTGTGTGTGTGTGTGTGTGTGTGTGTGTGTGTGTGTGTGTGTGTGTGTGTGTGTGTGTGTGTGTGTGTGTGTGTGTGTGGGTGGGTGTATGCGTGCGCTCGAGGCAGTTCCGCAGTCCTCTTGGGTTCTCTCAGTCCAGTGTTTCTGAATGCGGATGAACGTGGACATTAAGTAGACGCTGTGTGCTCTTTACATGTGTTACGCGGTTGATGTAAATTCTCCTGCATGAAATAAATACCGCTTTCTTCAGAGAAAGTAACACGAGTCGGATTTATTCGTGCAGCGTAACTCAAAAAAATGTCCGAGTTAGATTTCTTTATGAGCGAAGAAGATTAACAACCGACTAGTTAAAGAATAATCCTCGGTGCTGTGTAAACCGTACCGGAAACACACTTAGGAGAACTTAGCAAGACTCTCCGTGTGGAAATTGTTCAGTGAATCTCACTTCAATCGTTTATTTATTTATTTATTTATTTATTTTTATTTTCCCAGTGTCACAGAACTTCATTCCTCTTACAACACAGCAGCTCTAGTTTTAATTCATTAACGTACACCGTTTACTTTTCAGCAGGTTACGACTACGAGTTCTTAATGACATTAAAGCATCTATAAACTCACCAACCTCATATTATTCTTCCCTTAAAATTTAATAAAGACAAATAAACAAACAGACTTGCTTTAAAGAAAAGGAAAAATTTCAGCTTGTCGTGTTTCAGTAAACACATAAAGCGCAATTTATAAATAAAATTCCATTGAAATGATGTATTTATTTCTTAAACGAAAAGGTCCATGCCACTAGGCTCGTGTCACAGACTGGGTACTGGGTTTTGTTTATTATTTTCTCCCTAATAAGAATCTAATAAGTCTGTGAATACACATTTGCTTGTATGTAATAAGATATACTACAGTACTTGACCTTTTCAGCAAAAATAGCACATCTGCACTCGCAGGGCTTCTGTGGTGACGGATCGTTCACATTCTGCTCTCCGAAGCTCTCGTTTTCTTCTTATGCTGTGTTTTGTTGTTGTTGTTGTTGTTGTTGTTGTTTTATCTCTGCGCACTGTGAAACGACAGAACCGTCATTAGTGTTACTCTAGGACCTTTCTGTAACGTGTCGAGGAGAAGCGCTGTGATTTGTTGTGTCTCCATGCGGCTGGTTAAGGTCACGTCGCTGCAGTGTGCTTTCTCATCACAATGATGGAGAAATACTTTCTATTTCATAGACAGTTAGTGTGATAGAGAGGACCACGGCCGGGGAAGGGGACTACACAAAATGACTTTCTTTGGCGTTTCATTTGTTTGTGCGCTTAAGCAAATATGACACAACACGAACCGTGGCATTGCTTATAATCTGCGGCAGGGTGTCACGCTCTCGCCGGCAGATGGCGCTGCGGCGTCGACGTGAGAGCGCGCGCGTGCACGATGTTACGTAAGGAGGACGGTTTCCTATGGACACGTGCCTTTGTTTTGGTTTTGGTTCTCTTCCTGTTCAGGTATTGGTTGATGTTCGAGGGTGTGTCATTAGTGGTCCCAGCTGTCTGTGTTCAAGCGTGATTATGTTTGTTATTTAAAGCCCTCGTGTTGCTGCGCACTTCGCGCAGTATTGAATGAATGTATAGGTGAAGACGTTTAAGTACGCCAAGCAGTCGTGTTTTCGCGTCCTGTTCTTGTTTCATGCCTCGAGTCTAATTGCACGTTTAAACCTCGATTATTTCTTCCAGACTAGACCGCGTTTCATGTTTATTGACTTCGGTTTGAGAATAACGACTTTGATGTGCCTCTGTTTAAAGACTCATTTCGTAACACAGGGACTGGTGCGAGTGCAGACTACTTGTTTTTTTTTTCAAAACCAAATTCACAGAAGCAGCAAAACAGGAAGCTGAATAATGAGGGCAGATAACAGACAACCAGGACTTCTACAGAAACCCTGATCAAAGGCGAAACACGGAACAGGTGAGTGTAATCAGACGAGCAATAGGCATGTGACACGGTCGTGTAGTCTGCGGGGCTGATGGGAAATGAATTCCAAGGCGGCCATATTGTGAGGTCATGATGAACCACGGATATAATAATAATAATATATACAATATTGCATATAAAACAGTCATTCCATAAAGCCCCGTAAAACCGATACAACCACACGGAGAGAACGTTTGCCTTCCAAACAGTACAGATCCTTACAGAATCAAAACCAGAATATCAAAGAACTGTACAAAGGCTTGGGGTCGTCACTAACACAAACTAGGAACGAGACTTCTCTGAGACTGAATGAAAGTGTTTTATATATATATATATATATGTGTGTGTGTGTGTGTGTGTGTGTGTGTGTGTGTGTGTGATCTATGATATTTATGCATGCGCCATGTAGTACAACAAAATCAATGCAAAATAAAAAGACAGCCGTCACCCAATACACTTATACATTTATCACACACACACACACACACACACACACACACACACACACACACACACACACACACACACACACATTTCTCTGTATATTGATTCGCTGTAGCATTGAGTGATGATCTTGTGAGATTACTTGCCCACTCCACAAGTGTACAGACATTCATAAACTGACAGCCGTGTCCATTTTTTCCAACACAGCTCACTGTGTGTGTGTGTGTGTGTGTGTGTGTGTGTGTGTGTGTGTGTGTGTGTGTGTGTGTGTGTGTGTGTGTTGTGAAACCTGAAAGCTGTCCACGTGAACTCAGGCAAACACACACGTGTTATAATCGTGTGAATAATATGTGATCAATAAAAACGCATCTCCTAAAATAAACGAATTATGTAAAGAATCAGATATGAAAATAAATGAATCATATGTTTATGAATCATTTTAATGAATCATTTGTTAACATGAGAACTCTGTGGAAAAAAAAACAAAAAAAAAAAAACACGATTGTTTCTGTGACCTTTCTGTACACACACGCACACACACACACACACACACACACACACACACACACACACACACACACACACACACACACACACACACACACCCTATACACATTCAATTCCTTTATATGTCCATTTCAGTGGCCTTCATATTTCTGACCTTTATTCCCAGACTGTTCGTGCCCTCGTTCACCTGAGCAGCTGTTTTCTTCTTCAATATGAGTGCAATCCTTCTCTCCTCCGCACACACCCCTCATTGTTATGCATGAAAACAGCCGAGTGACCGGGACGGCAGTGTTTTTATTTAAAGCTTCAGTCCAAATGGACAGATTGGCGAGGAGGAGAGAAACAAGATGGCCGCCTACTTCAAGTGAAAGAAAATGCTTGAGAAAACGGGGGCGAAATGATAAGTGAGCGAGTGAGATTTATTGATACATGCTGCACATCAAATAAAAAAAAAAAAATGCTAAAACAAATGAAATAGTATAAGAAATATAAATAACACATTAATCAAATGCGAGAGTGGACAGGTAGGCTTTAAAGTTTGAATCCCAAAATCAAGACAGAGCTAAGTTTGATCCAGAATCTAACGGCGTACAACGCCGATTCCGAAAAAGTTGGGACGCTGTGTAAAATGTAAAAAGAAATCATGTAAATAAAAACAGAACGCAGTGATTTGCAAATCTCACAAAGATTTTCCATTGATCTCACGAGTTAGCCACAATGCTTAAACATTCACACAATCAAAGGGAAAAGCTGTTATCATACTAAGTTATTGTAAATATTTGTTTCACGCTTGATCATTTCCTGACCAGTGATGTGCTGTTAAGACCATTAAAATGTCATATTTTGCCATTTGAGGCTTTTTTTTTAGCAGTGTAGAAATCACAACATGGATTAGGACTCATCTTGTCGGATATGCTAAAGCGATACGAGCCTAGCGGGTGACCGGGACGTAGTCAGTTAGCCAATTCAAAGGGAAATGCTGTCAATCACAGCAACAATAGCTAATCATGGGTGTCTGTGAGCTGGTGTATGTGGAAGAGGGCAGAGAGCACTTTCTTCTGCTTGAGCAGCATATTGAAAAAGATTTCCCACGTCTCAAAGAAAACACGCGATGGGCTGCACCCCCCTCAGTCGGAAATCGAATCTATGTCTGCATCATTCCCCACACTGGAAGAGCAGAGACGTTGTTCTAATGTATGTGTTCTATGTTATCTTCAACAACCAGAACACACTTGCTCCTGAATCTTGGATTAATATGAAAAGCTGAGCAACTTTTCTTCTCTTCTTGTTCTTCCTGTCTGTTCGATAATCGCACTGGCGTGTCGTGTTTTTTTTTTTATTTATTGAAATAATAATTTAAAAAAAACCTCCTAACGACATGAGTGGCGTGACTGAAATATTGAACGTGCGAATAAAAGCGGCGTGCCTCGCTCGAAGCATATAAACGAGGATCTTCTGTGAAGTGCTGCGTTTAGGATTTCAGCACTTCCTCGGGGAATCTGCAGCTGGAATGAATTCGCTCAGACTGGAGGAGACGTTCGCATGTAAACACAGTTAATCAAAGTCACCTTGGACACACTCGCCTGATACGATACGAAACGATACGATACGTCCAGCTCAGGATAGAGAGCACAGAGAGAGGAAGAGAGAGGGAGGCGGTGATCGGTGTCATTTCTCCTCGGAGACGATGCCACCGGTGTTATTTTCCTCCTGCACGTCAGGGTATCGATTACTCCACATCACATGGGGACCAAATGCAACGGAGCAGTAGACGACTCGCTGTATCTCCGTTCGAAACTTCCCTACACTTAAAATGAATCTCCCAAACAGAAATGCGAATGAATCCGTGCCTCCTCCTCGCCTCGAGAACCGCCATGAGAAAATCCTGAAGGAGATGTAACCGTGATTGGGGAGGAAACACAACGGTACCTCGAGTACAGAAAGAAAAGCCATCAAATAATGTGGGGATTTAACGCTTGATTATTCCGAATTAATTACACTTTCAAAATGCTACACCTTCAAATGATTCAATCAATTTATTAAGTAAGCGATTCATTCTGTTCAGGGTTCATAAGATGTTTGGTATTGTTTATCAAGTAAATAATTCTTCCAGTTTATAATGTGGAAACGTTTCATTGACATTCTTTACATCATTTATTCGATAAACTTATTTCCATCAATCATTTCCACAATATTTATCTTATCTTTATCGGTAGACCAAATCTTCTACCTAAAGAGTCAAATTATTTTGTGGTAGTATATATATATGATTCTTCTATTCTTCTATATATATATATATATATGATTCTTCTTCAAACCGTGCCAGTGTTTATACATGAATTTGCTTTAATTTCATTCCTACTTAATAAAATTCCACAGGCATCCATTTGAGGCAAGGGCGAAGCATGTAGCGCGGCTATTTATACCACAGCGAAATCTCCGTACTCCTGCTTCACTGTAATCAGTAATCACGTCTGACAGACGTGGAGGTTGTGCGCTGCTTGTTCACACGTCAGGACGGCGAGGCTTTTATTACTCATGAGGTCATCTTCGTGCCATCGATCATCTTGTATCATAGGCAGTAAGGGTTACTTTCAGAGAGAGAGATTCCAAATACCAAGAAAACTCCCTCACGTCCACGTCCACGTCCACCAACCGCTGGTACCTTCATCCAAAAGTCCTACTGCATATCTGATTACGTGTTCTATTTCTAACCCAAATGACTGATGACCAGCAGGGCTGAAATGAGCAACTGTTATTTAGCATTGCCTTTCTTTAAAAAAAAAAAAAAAAAAGCTCTTGAGATTGATTAAATTATAGACCTGCTAACGGGCACGTCTCGCTTCTTTAGCGTCAGCCGCTGACAATTTAAAGAACACATACAGCGTATTCATCTGCCTCGCAGGAGGAAATGATAAATTTCTATCCCGAAACCCTAAAAATACTCCCTAGAGAGATCGAGCATGAGAAATGTGTGAATATGGCAGGGAGATCTATAATTAATGTGGTCATATTTAGTGGCTGAGGAAATATGATGTGCTCTCTCTCTCTCTCTCTCTCTCTCTCTCTCTCTCTCTCTCTCTCTCTCTCTCTCTCTCTCTCTCTCTCTCTCTCACTCTTTCCCTATCTCACAGCATCTTCATCTCGAGAAAGTTTGTAACTAGTAAAGCTCTAATCCCTGGGAGAATGATAAAAACGTGCGTAGTAGGAAAATTCAAATGATCCTGTTACAAGGGTGATGGATGTCTTGGGTAATTAGCGATGACACAAGCAGCTCAAGGACGGAGATGGAAGCAAAAAGCTGGTACTTCATACCACAGTGCCGTTAAATTCTCAATTCTGATTGGCCAGAAATCGTTGATTCGTTTTCTTTAACAGCAGTTCTGACAATAGCTCAGATCAGTGCGCTTATTCTAAGAGATCGCTTTAGTAAACATTGTTTCCTGGACGTTCCGCAACATTACACGCGCGTTCAAATTCGTTAAAAATGAAACAGGTCTTTCTTTAATAAACAAAAATTGTAATTGTTCGAATACTGCTGTAGTATAAGAGGAATAAGACACTTGGGGATGTGCTGTCATAGGAAAGTAATCAACTTCAGGCTGGTAACTAACTTCATCACACCACACCCTGTTATTGGTTATTTTATTATAACAGCATGGCAAGTTTTATTCCTTACTTTACTATGAAAAGATCCATAACTGAACAGCTTCTTCAGTTTGTTGTTTTTGTTTTTGTTGAGGATATAGAATCCTGTATCACTAGCTTTCCTTTTCTGCAAAGCTTTCATTCAGTAAGCCAGAACCGGTAACTATACAAGAAACCCTTGAGGAGCCCTTATTTCCAAAAGGATTCTGTTCTTAGAGATACATTGTTAGAAAAGTGTCCAGTCTTATCCACAAGGGACAGCTACGGTCGCATGTTTTCATTCCAGCACATCAAGGGGCACACCAAGGCCAAGATCAACTGATTAATCAGGTGGAAATTTGTTGGCTCATGATTGGATGGAAAGCCACACCAGCGCTTTGAAGATCAAATTACACATAGATAAAACACTGCTGATCTAGCACCATACACGGCTCTAAAGGAGAGGTCGAGTGGAGAGAGCGGAGTGGAGAGCAGGGGGAGGGGAGTTGAGAAAGCAGGGGAGGCGAGTGGGGAGAGCAGGGGGAGGCGAGTGGAGAAAGCTGGGGGAGGCGAGTGGAGAAAGCTGGGGGAGGCGAGTGGGGAGAGCAGGGGGAGGCGAGTGGAGAAAGCTGGGGGAGGCGAGTGGAGAGAGCTGGGGGAGGCGAGTGGAGAGCAGGGGGAGGCGAGTTGAGAAAGCTGGGGGAGGCGAGTGGAGACAGCTGGGGGAGGCGAGTGGAGAGAGCAGGGGGAGGCGAGTGGAGAGAGCAGGGGGAGGTGAGTGGAGAGCAGGGGGAGGCGAGTTGAGAAAGCTGGGGGAGGCGAGTGGAGAAAGCTGTGGGAGGCGAGTGGAGAGAGCAGGGGGAGGCGAGTGGAGAAAGCTGGGGGAGGCGAGTGGAGAGAGCAGGGGGAGGCGAGTTGAGAAAGCTGGGGGAGGCGAGTGGAGAAAGCTGGGGGAGGCGAGTGGAGAAAGCTGGGGGAGGCGAGTGGAGAGAGCAGGGAGAGGCGAGTGGAGAAAGCTGGGGGAGGCGAGTGGAGAGAGCAGGGGGAGGCGAGTTGAGAAAGCTGGGGGAGGCGAGTGGAGAAAGCTGGGGGAGGCGAGTTGAGAAAGCTGGGGGAGGCGAGTTGAGAAAGCTGGGGGAGGCGAGTGGAGAGAGCAGGGGGAGGCGAGTGGAGAAAGCTGGGGGAGGCGAGTTGAGAAAGCTGGGGGAGGCGAGTGGGGAGAGCAGGGGGAGGCGAGTGGAGAAAGCAGGTGGAGGCGAGTGGGGAGAGCAGGGGGAGGCGAGTGGAGAAAGCTGGGGGAGGCGAGTGGAGAGAGCAGGGGGAGGCGAGTGGAGAAAGCTGGGGGAAGTGAGTGGGGAGAGCAGAGTGGAGAGCAGGGGGAAAGAGTGGGGAGATGAGTGGGGAGAGCAGGGTTAGATGAGTGGAGAAAGCAGGAGGAGGCGAGTGGGGAGAGCAGGGGGAGGCGAGTGGAGAAAGCAGGTGGAGGCGAGTGGGGAGAGCAGGGGGAGGCGAGTGGAGAAAGCTGGGGGAGGCGAGTGGAGAGAGCAGGGGGAGGCGAGTGGAGAAAGCTGGGGGAAGTGAGTGGGGAGAGCAGAGTGGAGAGCAGGGGGAAAGAGTGGGGAGATGAGTGGGGAGAGCAGGGTTAGATGAGTGGAGAAAGCAGGAGGAGGCGAGTGGGGAGAGCAGGGGGAGGCGAGTGGAGAGAATGCAGAGGTGAGTAGAGTGTCTGCGGAGGTAAACCTGTTGAGATAATTGGTTTTCTTTCTATGGTGACAGTATGACAGCTACATCTAAATCACAGCTTTGATGGCACGTCTCAGGAACAGACAAAAACATACAGCCCGGAGACAGAGACAGACAGATTGCAGCTGGTACACACACTCATACACACTTCATCCCATCCTTCACTCATTTATTATGGTTCATCTCTTACTCTGACATAGACCTTAATGATATCATAAATGGCCTAAGTAACAAACCTGCCCCCTGTTTCAGAGAGATCAGCTGCCCCAAAACATACATCATAAAATATTCCTGATGTACACAGGATAATCGAGAAGTGCGAGTAAACACGGTACAGCTGCTAACAACGATTAGGGGTGTGGTCGACTGAGGAGAACAGTCAGCAGGGTCTTATGGAAAAATAACTCGCATTATGATTACGTGAGTAATACATGCAGCATCATTTTCATAGCCATTTTGTTTTAAATTCACCGTCCAGCCGTGATATTACAGTAATGTGATGCTAAAAAAAAGAGTCCCGAGTATCAGATGAGGACATGGATAAAGTTTAAGTAGCAGTGCAAGCCCCGGGGTGTTTGTCTCTTTCTCTGGGGCTCCATCCATCTATTTCAGGCCTGTGTAAACCTGCCCTGTCATCCTGCAGGCTGTAATGAGCCTAAAGACTGTGTGTGATTGTGTGTTGTGATTGTGGTTGTGACAGCTTGGAACGTGTTCACAGAGTAGTTTGTCCACGCTCAGGCTGATGTGACCTGACAAGGCGCTCGTTTAAAAGCTGAGGTGAGAAGCGTTAGTACGAGAGGTGAAATCTCCTCTTGGCACATCCTTCCCGAGGCTCAGAAGAATTATTAGCTGACCTATAATGTGTAATGCTAGTCTGGAGCGCATCCAGCTTTAAAAGTCGGAATTCCAGCTAAACGGATAATATCAGGAAAGCGAAACGCGCTTGGGCACCTGGAATGAGACCATTGTGACCAATCTGAATCCCAACAACATGCATGAATCACTTAAAGCATAACAAATGCGAGGTATTTTTCATCATCCGATTTACTTCTAATGTACAGCTCTGCTTTCAAACAGTAGGCCACACCCCCTCCCTGAGCAGAGGAAGAATGTGACCAGTTCCACATTTTGTGCTACGACCGCTTTTATCTCTGTGACTTCTGTTTTTGATCATTTTTATCGAAACCACATCAGAAAATCTGTTTGAGGACCACAACACAACCTGAGCTGAACACCGCTTCAAAAATGAGATAATGTAAGCTTCGATTAGTTATTCGGTATGTTAGCCTCACAGCACCTGTGCTCGACTAAACAAAAAAAAACTCCAGACATGTCCTGGCTAATGCGTTTGGGGTATGAAGGAAATTGTGTACATTCGATGTTTGTCCATATTTCTATATTTCTGCTTTAACAATTCGTTTAGTTGACATTTGATTTGAGATTTTAAATTGGGCAGACCAGGGCATTTAGCATGGTGGCTTAGTGGTTCGCACGTTTTGTCTCCCACCTCTGCGGTTAAGGATTTGAATCCCACCTGTGCCCTGTGTGTGCACGTGTTCTTCCCACGTTTCAGGGGTTTCCTCCGGTTTCCTCCCCCAGAGACATCCATTGTAGGCTCATGAAATGGGTTGGCACCCCAACCAGGGTGTCCCCTGCCACGTGCCCTGAGTTCCTGGGGATAGGCTCCAAGCTGCCCCCAACCCTTTCACGTTCCACGTTTTTGTCTTTTGCTAGCCACATTTTTGGGGAGTTGTTTAGTCAGTCAACTGATGTGACTGTCCTTTATTTTTATTTTAAATTGTACATTTACCTGATACCTTTTGGATTGGACCTGCCTGCATGTCATGTTAAAAAAAAAAATCGTAAAAAAAACACTATCATTTCTTTGTTCAAGTTTCTTAAATTGGACAAAACGTGCCATGAGACTTTAGGCATAAGTCCACCTTCAACCCACCTCCTCCATCACCGCGAATGTGTGTCATTAGCACGTTATCCTGCACTTCTCAGCATATAGTCACTGTGGGTCAAACAAGTGAACTTCTTAGCCCAGGTACGAAGCGATAGGAGCTTTCCGTGTGTGTGTGTGTGTGTGTGTGTGTTTGCTTTATGAAGCGTTTCCTTTTTTTTTTTTCTTTGCTTGAGGAACTTTCCTGCGAGAACGTGTGATTCCCCGCAGGGCTCTCAGCACATCTGACAGCTTTTCAGCCAGCTGTCCCAAGCATCAAATCTCTCTTTAGCGGCCTTTTTATTTCCTGTTTCTGATAGGAGAGAAGGGTCCGCCTCCCCCTCGGGCCACTAATGCATCTGTCAATCACACCTCTGATTCAATTCGGGTTCATTTCAGTTGACCACGAGAAACCGTCGGGAGGTTACGGGTTGATTTCTGACCAAAAGAGGATGGGAACTGAAACAAATTCGTTTAGAGTATCCACACAGAATATGCGAAAGCAAACGTGCTATTCCGTGTGTTGAGGGAGTTGGAAAGTGCATCATCAGGATTCATTTATTTAACCAAAAGCTAACGGAGGAGAAAAGATTCGGATGAGAGTTTCCTTTCCTTGTCTCGGCGTGCCGAGATCTTGCCGACGATCTCATAGATCACACTTGAATACAGTTTCATCAGATTATATTCCTCACACCACATTCGCTCTTCGTTACTATGAATCCAAAATGGCGGACAGGGTTTAAAAAGCCTGTGCAATCGTTGATATGGTGACGTTTTCTGTAAGGAGAGGTTTAATTAACGTTTATGGAAGGAGTCTCCGGCATCAACATATCATGAAGCTGTCCACACAGTGCCAGTGAATTAAAATTCATTACATTAAACGTACATTAAATGAGGTTTAAAGGTGCACCCAGTTCAAAAAACTACATATTTAATATACAAAAAGTGCACCCTTGATCACACTAACCCAACAACAAGCAATGGAACCTTTTAGTACCTTTTCTCTAAGAGTGTGTGTGTGTGTGTGTGTCCATGTTCATCTTGCTAACTCTGCTTTGCCATTCTGTACATCTCTCCAAGCACAGAAAGACCATTAGCGCATAAAAGAAGATCTAGAGAAATGTCCGTCTGGATTTCCACCGTGGCGTCTGACAGCTTTGCTCCAGCGGCTGTTCCTTTTATTACAAATGCACTCCCTTTTTAGCATCTCACAAAAAGCCTATTATCAAGCGTCAGCATAGCCTCCGGCACTTTCCTCCCTTGCTGTAATGAAACTCTGCAGCAGACAGGCCGAGGACAGACTGCCAGAGGTGAGAGAAAGACACGGGAATACACTCAGACAACCCCCCCACCACCACCACCAACCTTCCCCCGCCCCCCTCAATGTGTAAAAATCTCATTCAGACTCATTAACGTGTCAGAGCTGTTAACACTAGCAAAAGATGGATGGATTAATATTTCAGCCGGGGTTTATTTTATTGATGGACGCCAGACACGTATGAGAGGGACGCGCTTTGACATATCCAGTGTTCAGAGGCTCGGGACAAGATGCTCCTGTTTTTGTTTCTCTCCTGAGTGATCTAAATGTCTCAGATTGCTTCTTGTCTTGCGTTCTGGTGCCTCCAATTTTGGAAGTCCAAAAGTTACATCAATAATTACGCAGGGAAAGTTTTTGCTGTACAGAGTCGGGTTACACGTAAGCCACGTAAGAGGATTTTCTGAGCTCCACATTCAGATTATTCACATCACCTGCATGTTGTTTGTACCTCCGGGGTTGCCAGTAGGAATAATATGATGATATGTCAATGAGAAGATCACAAGCATTGAAATAAATCTAATAGGAATCCCGCATATCGCCAATACATTGCCGCATGAATAGTCCTAGTGATTGTCACATTAATCACTTGTTTAATTGAACAAAATGGCTGAACAATAGCCGCAGTCGTTATTCGGCAGTGCACAGGATAGCACTTGATCCAGCACGTTCTGCTATTCCACATTGTATTGTTTTAGACCATGCTCTGACACTTACCTCTGATCACAACTAAATGAAGACAGAATTGTAAATAAAAATTTGTTTATGCGATATGGACGATTTTATCACACTTTCGATTCACTAATAATAATAATTAGTAATAATAATACTTAATAATAATCATTTCAAAACTGTAAATTATTTGATAACTATGCCTATACTTGAGATTGGTTTTATTTCCTGCTACATTTTATTCTACATAATTAATAAAAATGATTTTTAAATATTACAGTATATTAATAGAATATATTATGCCAAACTATTGACTGAATTGTTGCATTAAGATTTTTATTATTTTTTTTTTTTAATTTTAGAATTTAAGTTTAAGAAATGTAACGCACGATGTCTATGGACAGGGGCACAGCTAGGGTTTTTGGGCCTGCTGGTTAATTTGTACTCTGGGCCCCAAGCCACAACCCCCCCCCCCCCCCAAACGCCCCCCCCCCCCCCCAAATGATCTTTTCTTATTGCCAGGTGTAAAAACAATCATTATCAATAAGCATAACAATTATTGCATATTCAATAAGAGACTATAAAGAACTAGATTTGAACAGTTTATTAAATGTACTGAAATTATGCATTTATAACTATACGCAAATAACTATATACACAGTACAAGTAATTAACACCATTGTACTCTCTCTCTAATGCACAGACACTATAGAAGCTCTGTCTGGATTTCTTTATAAGCTGTCGACTTGTAATTTCTTATTCCCCAAGTATCAAGAACAATGAACCAATGAACTTTACTATTATAATTATTATTGTTGTTGTTATTATTATTATTATTATTAATTTAGTGAATGATACGTTTCACACACAAGCAGCTCCAGAAGGAAATGCTGAAGTTAGCTAAAACAGTGACAGGATCATTGAATCAGTGAGTTAAACTCGAGAATCAAATCGGTTCTATCTGTGAATGAATCATTCAGACTGTTTTGTTCAATGCGATTCTCCAATTCATTGAAACTGACTGACTCAAACGAACGATTCGCTCACGAATCGGACATCATGACAACACTTCTCTCATCAACTCACTCGGGACAATTAAAGCAGATCTATATGATCGCATTACATTTTGATCGATTCCTCACAGAAAGCTGTCGCAAGGCTTCGGAACGCTCGAGTACATACAACACCGGACTAGGTTTATTGTCGCTTGGTGCTCTTCTATCCTTTTCGAAGCTTTGAAATTGTGTGGAAAAACATACATTCTTGGAAATATCGGAAGTACTGTGATAGACATCGGGGGGAGAAACCTATTAGAATAGCATTCCTATTTTATGTTAAGTACGACAGCTTCATGCGGGCTAGCTTCAGGATCATAGCACGAAACAGGGGACGTAAATCACCTTATTTTTATGAAAAACTCTGTGACTAGCTGTCTTCCCTGTCTCTCTCTCTCTCTCCTCTTTTTCATGTTTTTCTTTCCTCTTTTGTTATCCAGATTTTGTCTGCGCCATCTCTTGCCATCTACCTGATGCACGTAACGACACACAGCTGTGAGTCTGATTTCTGAATAATCTGCAAATGTCTTAAGGGGACACACACATGCACTTCTCACAGTCTAAGGGCATTCATTATAGCATTCTTCTTAATAGATTATCGTGTAAATACCAAAATCATACCGGAAATCACGAGGTTATGCTGAGACGCCTGTCTGACCAGGGCCCTTAGACTCGTCCTAATCTTCATCCCGTTTCGGCGCCGCCGTCTATGGAATATATTCAAATATTTAAAAAAAATTTCTTCTAATTTATGGTATTTTAAAGGATACAGAAACAAAAAGCATGTGACTTTTAATTTAGGCATTGATATAGACTGTAGACACTGATTATAATATAGACACTGATATATGCATTAATATACACATCAGAGGTAAAGTGAGTTCGAGTGGATGAATGGGGCTAATCGGGCCTGAAGTGAAGGAAGAAGGTGTTATTCATCACCTTTGGCCTCTTAATCATTTAATGTCAGCTCTGATTTGACTCATCATGACACGCTCGACCATATGCCATCACTTTTACAACTACAGGCAAGCCCAAAATACCTCAGTAAGACACATCACTGAGATTATGGCATGATATAAACTGTATATGTACTGTGTACATTTTTGGTCGTTGCAGGCTAGTCCACCGCTTAACATCCTTTAGCCACTGAGAGGATGCCAAGCTCTAAGAATCTTCTAAAGTTTCAGCTTAGTATGACATTTTAGCAAACGTCAAGCTGATTCGTAATAACGCAAATCTTGATAGCCAAGTAACGTCATGTTGCTCGGATACGCGGGTCTTTTTCTGCAAGAAGAATGTCTGCACATATCTTTTTGTTTACAAATGACCAAAGGGGTCAATCTAAGCATTTAGCTACATTAGCAACATGAGCTAACACTATGTAAGCCTAAGCAATTTTAAGACACAGTGGTCTATTGTACCACAAAAAAAAAAAAAAAAAAAATTTTACATTGTTTTCTTTTCCTTCCTTGCTTTCATGTAAGCACAATGCATTCCTTTAACCTTCAGTTCAAGCGAATGTCATTTTATTGAAACCGTGACGTGTGTTTAATGGAACATTACGTTTGCTATCAGATAAACATGTTTAATAATTTACACTTCATACGCCCCCTGGGATTTTAAAGTTAGCGTCTCCGCTTTAATATGTCTTCTCCTCTTTCTCTTTCATCCAGCAATCCCTCCTCGTCTCCGATCTGAAACTCTAATATTACACACAACTGTAAAACTGTGCTGACTTTCACGTTTGAAGAATTTCTCCTCCATATCATCAGACAACAATGTGAATTATAGATAGGTGTATCTATATCTGCGCTCTCTCTCTCTCTCATACACACACACACACACACACACGCACACGCACACAAGCAAGACAGCTAAGTGCAGCATCTTGAAGGGATTAGACTCCATTACAGGCGCTCAGCGTGACCCACTTCAGAGCAGAAGTGCAGTGTGAAGGGTGCGAGTGGAATGAACGCTGATTTTATTCCCCCATCTGAGACACAGCAGACGGGAGATGGGAGGAAGCGGTGCAAGTAAATGAGGCTCAGCACAAGGGGATATCGCATGTGATTATCGAAATAATATGGGATCACATGTGATGACATGGGAATATACATTTCAACATGTTAGGGCCATGGAATCGCCCACATGACCTCACGTTAAAACGTCACATCAGGTGAACAATATGTGAAAATAAAAACACGCGCACTACTGTATATGTGGAAAAACGTGTGAACCATAACACGTTCCTAAAAGACACGTCATTTTACATGTGAATCATATGACCTTTCTGTAAGACACTAATCCACCCCCCCCCCCACACACACACGTGTGTGTGATGTACATCAGTGAGCTTGTTAATGAGCACCATATTGTAAACCCTTCACTGATTGCAGCTCCGCCTCGTTAACTTCCTCAACTTCCTCTGTCTCATGTTTTATTGAACAGCCAATTAGACACAGAGCTCGGCCACTAATTAGCATCACAACGCTGCTTCAGAGGGAAGCGGGAGTCAAAAAGAGGTTTAATGAAGAGGTGCAGGAGTCATGTGACCTAGAAAACCCTTTGCAAACACACACACAGGAGAGAGATGAGCATCTGGCACACACAGCTTGTGGAAGGAGAGAGAGAGAGAGAGAGAGAGAACTGAAAGAGAGAAGGGGGAGAGACAGATAGAGAGAGACATACTGTCGAACTGAAAGGAAAAAAGAAACCTGCAGCCAAGCTGGTACCAAATGTATCTCCATCAGCAAGGCCAGGAGGGGGATGTTGATGTTTGGGCAGCACAAGATCTGCATACACTATGCCCATGTTCATAGTACCAAGTTAAAATAGTTCTTCAATGATGTTGTAAGATGCCGGCACAATAGAGTAAGTGACGGGCATTGGTTATAAGCCTGCATCAACTGGCAAAGGTATAGTGCCAGGGATTACTAATGGTGGGAGAGAATATCATTATTTGACTGGACAGTTACTGACTGCATCAAGCTGGGCAGCCTCCAGACAGTATGGTGCTGTTCTTCCACCACCTGGCTGCTTTACTGGGTGCATGAAGCTTGGAGATTAATCTCGACAATCAGGTTGAAACCCTGCACGAACAAAGTAAAACAAAGAGGAGTCGAACTACTCGCATCGCAAGCTGGAACAACATGGATTCACTGCTGATATCCAAGAGGCTGATGGAGCATGCAAATCCACTATAATTGACAGTTTGCTCTGCAGACTGAACATCAACATTGCTACTTTCCAGACTTGAGACTAGACTCGCTGAGAATGTTTCGATTAGGTGACGTGGCATTGCATGACTATAAAATGGCACCTGTAAACCATGCCATTACAGTCATGGCCAAAAGTTTGCGATCACTATACATATATAATATATAGTAAAGTGATTGCAAACTTTTGGCCATGACTGTATAGCCCAGTATAACTAGGCTACGCAATGTCTTGTTCCCTTCTCAGGGAACAGGGTTACATGTGTAACCCAGACGTTCCCTTTCAATGGGAACTCAACGTTGTGAGAGGTTCATGCTGTGGGAACGAGTATACCCACTCCATCATACTGAGGGTATGGCCTGTCACAGAGGCTCCATCAGTAGGGGTGTGGCTGGCCGAAATGGTGGCCATGTAGACCCTAATTGTAATCCTAATGGGATTTTTTAACAAACTGAACACAGACTGTCAGGCTGTGTTCAAAGCCGGCCCACCTGATTTTGTGAAAAACACACACCTAAATTCCAAGGAGCTATTCAAAGTCTCATGGAGGAACTCTTGTTCCTACCAGTGGCATCAGCCAGACCTTCAGACCTATCATCACCAAATGCGCTCTAAAGCCGCAGTTAACACAATGCTGACTGTGATATAGACCATTCCCTCGTGGCCAGCAAGCTCAGCTGCATCTCAAAAAATGTGTCATCATTCAAATGGTTCACATTTAATGTCTATGCAGCTTGTGGTCCCACTCCTCTGAAGTAAATGGTGCACTTATATAGCGCTTTTATCCAAAGCGCTTTACACTGTGTCTCATTCACCCATTCACACTCACACACCAATGGGAGCAGAGCTGCCATGCAAGGCGCTAACTTGCCATCGGGAGCAACTCGGAGTTCAGTGTCTTCCCCAGGGACACTTCGGCATGTGGAGTCACGTGGGCCGGGAATCGAACCGCCGACCCTACGATTAGTGGACGACCCGCTCTACCACCTGATCCACAGCCGCCCGGGTGAACAACAGCAGCTGTCATATACAGGATGAACAAGAGGTTGTGGAGCAACAGCCTCCTGACAGAGCAGTAAGGTGAGGGTACACAAGTCCTGTGTCCTCAGCACTCTCCTCTACAGCAGCAAAGCCTGTAGGACCTATGCAGACCAGTACCTATGGCGAGTACGGAAGATACCGCACATTCCACGGCAGGACAAAGACACCAACATGGAAGTCCTGTAGCACGCAGCCATGTCCAACATGTTCACCCATCTCTGTTTTAGATATCTTAGGTGGCTTGGACATGTCTGGTGTATGAACCCTGGCTGCATTCCCAAGGACCTGCCGTATGGTGAACTTGCAGAGGGCACAAGACCAGTTGGACGCAGATTCAGAGATGTATGTAAAAGAGACATGAAGCTATCTCACATCCATGTCAACACCTGGAAGTGCACCTGGAAGTGCACCTGGAAGTGCACCTGGAAGTGCACCTGGGAGGGCACCTGGAAGTGCACCTGGAAGTGCACCTGGAAGTGCACCTGGGAGGGCACCTGGAAGTGCACCTGGGAGGGCACCTGGAAGTGCACCTGGAAGTGCACCTGGAGGCTGGAAGGTAGTTTCTGGAAGGTGTTCAAATGGCCAGAATCTCTGAGCAAGTTGCTAAGCAGGACAGGAAAAGAGGAGAGAGCAGCTTCTGGCCCAGTCCCCTCATCTATCCTGAAGAAACAGTGAGGAAGAGCTCCACAAGAGCCAGCCAGGATAGGAAGTGTCTAAGCACAACCTGACCCAATGATTTGCTAATCCATGATCTTTTGAGATGAACAATTTTTCACACACGTTTTATTCATTAAATATTATCCACACGCTGTGTGTATGTGAGTTCACGTGTAATATTTTTCATGTATAATCATATTAATCCCATTATCACGTGTGAATTTTCCATAAATTTAAAATATAGCATCGTGGTGTAGGATTTGAAAGTTGCCTTTCCCGTATCGGCTTCTTTTCACACTCGAGCCTGAATATTTCCAGAATCGGGCTCGACTGCTTCTCAATTTTACATCCCTGTGTAAATGTGGATATTATCAGGTTGTTTTTTTTTTTAAATACATTGACGTGAAGGCTATATAGGCTCTCGGTCACGTCTACTGACTGAAAACACATCACGTATTTATTAATTAGAGTAATTTTGTGTAGAAATACTGTAGATGTCTGACACGCCGCGTTTCTCCTCCTCCTGAATAAACGTTCAGTTCGGCTCTGACGCTGCCGAAGGAAAGGCCCTTTATCTCACTCTGTTTATTCAATAAAGCCCACAATAAAATGTCAGACTTCAATATTTAATAGACGAGAAAGCGGCAGTGTCAGGACTGAGCACGCTAAACACCCATCACCGGTGTAATGCCGTAAAACCCTCCGAGCTGTCGCTTGTCATTTTCCTTGGGATTATTTTTTAAGGTTATATGACATACACAAACAGACGATGGCCGACAGTGCTGGACTTTCTCCTCCGCCGTCAGCCGCACTTTCCGATATAATTCAATATCATGATATGGAAAAAGGTCAGCAGGGGGAACGGCACACACTTAAATCCTGTTTCACACCAATTCAATATCTCATCTGTCTGGTTTACGAGTGACCGGGACAGACAGAATGAGGGAAAACGAGAGAGAGAAAACAACAACAGACATTGTTTATTGACGTCTTTTTTTATTTTTTATTTTATTTTTTTTAAATTCTGTCCAGGTCCTATTACTTTCCTAAAAAAAAATAATTTCAACCGTTTCTTTCTTTCTTTTTTTTTTCTTTTGAAAATTGAGATTCTGTATGTAATGTGGAAATAATTTATTCAATGCAGTTTGCCGTTTTTAAATGTTATTTCTTAAAGGATGACATATTGTGCTCATAACTAGAACTGACACAGGAGACTTCTATAAACGTGAAATAAACATCTCCTTACGGAAAACGTCCATATCGACGGAACGGCAACCACATCGGTGATTGCGCGCGTTTTTACTCGTGTTCTGCAGCGGCACTAGTGTCAGACCCGCTGTTATAGGAAAACGATCGACGGCATCGGAACAAGACGTAACTGCACCATAGGCGTAAGACTAAAGGGACAAAGCGAGAGAAATAAAGATGAACGAGGGTAAAGATAAAGCGCTAGAGAGACAGTAAGAGAAAGAAAGCTACGTGCATCGACCACTCGTTCAGCCACTGGGTGATCTCAGATGAAACCTCTCACGGAGTTAAAAATGAAATAACTCCAACTCGAATCAAATACAGAGAAAATCGACCGGATCTTAAGACGAAACAATCTCATCATTAAACACGTACAGGAAAGAAAAATTCTAACAAAATACAAGGAGCATGAAAAAGTAGAGAGAGGACGCGGGCAAACCGGTGAGAGAGAGGATTTCACTACTGAGTCACTACCGCGAGCTGAAATATAAACCCGTCAGAGACTGGTCTTAATACAGGGATGAAATGAGTCATGCTTTACCTGTTGTTTGTGATTTTAGGGGGGGGGGGGGGGGGGGACATACCCCGAGGGCAAGCTGAATCTGCATAAACACAGGAACATTAAATAAGAAATGTGTTCCCTGTGAGTTACTGACTGTATTTGTATGAGGTTTATTAGCATAATTATGATGTATAATTAGAATGAATATACTGTTTTATTTGTGAAAATGTGTTATTAATAATTACATTTCAACAGTTGTGATTGTGCCCTGCGATGGACTGGCACCCTGTCCAGGGTGTACCCCGCCTTGTGCCCCACGCTCCCTGGGGTAGGCTCCAGGTTCCCCGCGACCCTGAAGGAAGGATA